>NC_044558.1:123894234-123974234 GCF_007565055.1 Rhinopithecus roxellana | reverse complement strand
CCTTTCCCCACACATACTTCTCCCTCCCTCCCTCTTTTCTTCTTCTCAGTGCATTGGCTGAGACAGTGCGCACGAGACACACACACATGCACGCACACACATACACACACACACACTCACACATACTGTGGTGTTTTCAGAGTGGCTCTAGCAGAGAGGTGGGGTAGAACAGCAGGAAGCTGTGCGGATGGGTGAAGTGCATGTATGCCTGCCTAGACGGGCCAGAAAAGCCAAACTTAAGAAATCCGCCTATGTACAGAACAAGTCAACTAAGGGGTTCTCATTAATCTACCGTCTCTGAATATCGTTATTTTTCAGGTTAGTTCTGAGTTTTGTTGCTTTTTAAACGGAGAGGAAAGCAAACCACAGGCTATTTTATTATAAGCCTTCAAAAGGGAGGGGGTAAAAACTAGTTATCAATGTTATGCCTTTATTCTTTATGGAGAAAAACAAAATTTCACTTAAATACTCATAGGGGGTGCTTTGATTTTTTAAAAAAATTAGAACTAGATTAAAACTGATGGTGAAGAGAAGAAAAAAGTTTTTTGTAGTTCAACAATTGAATATTTTTTGGCTCTTAAACATGTCAGTGAGTGTCATTCAAATGTGGACCATTTTTAAGCTTGACCATTTTTAAGCTTTGTAAAATCTGGTGAGGTACTTTATGAGCAACCCAAAGAGAGAGTGACTTTGAAGTTTGAAAGCTTAGAAAAATAATATGGCATTTTAAAGCTACCAGTGGCCTTTATAGATGCCAAGTAAAGTTAAGAGGAGAGGAGGTTAGAAATAGTTGAAGAAAAAAAAAATCTGTTAAGGCCTTAAAACAAGCCTGTGAAGACAAAGCGGTAGTGGTGGAGAAACTATGGTTCTTTGACCAAGTTAGTCCTGAAAACATGTTTCTCAGTGCTCTTGGCTGTTTTTCATTGGAGCGTGTGAGTTTTAAATAGTAAGGAATTCAAGTAATTGCAGGAAGTGTGTTTCGGGGTGGTGGTGGGGGGGTCAGCATTAGTGAATGGAGAATAAGTTCACAGTTTGGGTCTTGGGCCATTAGAGGAAGGGAGGAAGGGGAGTGTGTGTGTGATCCCCTGAATCAGGCTTGTGTGGCGGACTTGCGGAGCAGCGACTTCAGAGAGTTCATGAATGGAAGTCACAGAGAGACCAGCAACTGCAGCCACCTCCAGACATTTCTTAAAGGTTGTGTGCTTTTCCAGAGTATGATGGTAGCAGTTTGATTCTCTTGCTTTTATTTTAATTTCCATAATTAGTAGCTTCAGAAATGGCTTTGGAAGGCAATTTGCTTTAAATGTAGCCACCTATTCCAAAATGCCCTGGTTATTTTAGGAACCCTACCCTTTTCCTCCGGAGCTCTCTCGCAGGAGTTCTTCTTTTGGACGGGTCCAGGAGGTAGGGTCCTTCCTCAGTCGACTCCTGCAGAGGTCACATTTTGTGTACGGGTTTGTCCCCAGCGTTTGTGAGTAGCATATGCGTGTGGTTGTGCTGACTGCACTCGCAGGCTTGTAAATTTTCACCCTGGGAAATTAGCAACAAAGCCCGATCTGTCTCGTGGCTGCTTTGCACTTTCCGAGGGCGGCTGTACTTGACTGAGCTGCAGAACAGGCACACGAGAGCGAGCGAGGGAGCTAGCGAGAGAGGGAGGGAGAGAAGGAAAGAAGAGGGGAGGGGTGGGGGCGAGAGGTAAATAGTCTTAAATCGGAAGGGAGCTGCTTCTCTGTGGTCTTGACAAGCGCTGCCTGGGCTCCGCCGGCTCAGTAATAACTGAGTGACCTTTTCTTTGGCTGTATTATGTCTGGCTGGGAAGGGATTGCATTTTGCAGCTGAGAGCCGGAGCTTCCTTCAGCTCGGCTCCTCGCACGCTGCTGGGGTAAGTTGTCTTGAACCAGGACGGAGAGAGACAGCCTCGGACTGCAGTTGCCTAAAAGGAGGACACCTGTGGCTCAGATGCGGTCAACACCATTACTTGGCGGATCCTTGAGGACCTCATTATTTTAAACTTAAAAAAAATAGACATTCCCTCCCCCGTCTTTTTTTTTTTTTTTTTTCAAACAATGCTTCTTTTTGACCTTTCCCAAGGAGAAGCGCTACAAAGCAGCCACTGTGCTTACTGAACGGCCTCCCCCTGTATCGCTTAATTGAGAAGGTAAGTGCAGCAACTATGTACACACGCGTCGGCTTATTTGTGGTGTGTGTGTCTGCGGGTGCGCGCGTGCGTGTGCGGATGTGGGTATTTTTTTCTTCCCCAGCCTCTGCTAATGAGGCATAAACTGGAGCTGCAACCCAGCTCCGCACTGCAACTTTCACTCGGGCTGCAGCTCTACTGAGACGGTTTTGTTTAAATCATGTGAGGCTTCATTATTTTTATGATGAGACATGAAATAGATGCAGGCGGAAGATGTTGATGGAAGGAGGGAGAGCGGCTGCGGCGCGGAACGTCTCAAGTACGACTCGAGTGGATAATAGTCAAAGTTCACCATGAACTGCAGTATTTCCACACCCCTGACTCCCGGGGAGAGAGGGGCAGGGAGAGTTTGGAATTAGGAAGTGTTTGCTCCCAGTCCATAGGAAAAGAATTCAGTCCTGGGTGGGTTTCCGGACCCCTCCCCCTTACTTGCTGGAATTCATGACCCCCCACTTCATAAAGAGTTGAAATTACAATCTTTTGGTCCTTGTTGACACTTCTGCCTCTCTCCACGCAGTCATAATAACAAAATGTTGTTCCTTTGCCATGGAAAAGTGGCTGTGTTTGGGGATGGGGGCGGCGGGGGGCGGGGGCGGGTAGGGGCAGAAGTGGCCTGAACAGGGAAGGTCCCTGGACCAAGGTGCCTATGTCCTAATAGGTTGAGATTCAAACTGATGCAGCACATTTTTTACGGGGACTACCCAGATTGCTGTTATGAAATACAAGTCAGATTTATGATCTTTTTCATATTGAACATGATATGCTATGCTAACGCTGCATGTGACAGTTTAATCAAATCCATTTGTTACCAGGAAGCTAAAAGGGGCCGCTGGGATTTTAGGATTACGGGCAGAGTTAGGGAAGCATGTGGCTTTGTCATTCGCCATCATTTTGCACACTGCGAGGGGCTCCGTGTGTGCGCCCTGTCTTGTCTGGCCGTCCTCATCCCTTCCCCCACCCCCTGCCGCCAATCCGACCCGCTCCCAAAGTGGCTTCACAATAGTCGGTCCTCGGCGGTGTAGGCTGCGCACCAGGTCCACACTTAAGCGAAATCAAGGAGACCCCCTTCTACTTCTACCTTTGGGCTTGGTGCTCAATGCGAAGCTGCTGCAACTCAGGCACGCCTAAGTCAACTCATGCAGAAAAAGGAGAAAAGTTTTGGTAAGGTTACAATCTATCATAGATGCACTTTGCCGGCGCTCTGCACTCTTGGCTGCTCAAAAGCCTTTCTGCTCTTCCGCTGCTTTTGTGTCTTTCTGAAAGAACCGAAATATTATTGTTGTAACTGCTTTGAAAGACTGCTGCTTAAACCAATTAATCTTGCTAGATGCAACAAATACTGCTACATTCTTTGCAAACCATCCCTGTGTGGCTGCAAAGACACAACCACAAAAGGCTGGAGCATAAACTCCGCAAGGGATTCTTTGTTAGAGTGTATGTATGTTTCTTATTTTTTTTTTTTTTTATTTTGCATGTGAGCTGCATCAAAATTGAACTCAGTCTTGCAAATCTCTTGTTGGCCTTTGCCAAGCACTAGCACTTTGCTGCCATGGTAACTGTAATTAAACTGATAAGAGTGGAAAAATGTCAGTATCTCTGAGCCTTGCAGCTGCATTGGAGAAAAAGGGAATCAAATTGGTTCCCAGCTCCATTGCTCAAAAAGGGGAGGGGGGGTGAAGGGTAGGGAGGGGGCTGGGAGTTGAAGGGGCAGAGCAGAGTTAAGCAGCTCCAGTGCCTGAGATCTGGGGACATCTATTTGCATTGTTGTCCCTTAGGGGGCTGCAGCCTGTAGGGATGCTCTGGGCCAGTGAACAGAGAGAAACAAGCTTTTAGGCCCAATCCAGTTTTCCAACCTGGGTTGGGGGCTGGGAAGAGGATGAAGATGGGCAGGAGGAAAATCTTTTGTCTGTTGCCTCTTGGCAATCGAATGGCCATGTTGGCCAAATTCTTTTAATCTGTGTCAATGCTCCCAGCTGCAGAACCTGCATTCCCATTTTAGCATCCTTCTGAAGCACCTCATCTCTTCCAACCCCCTTTATGTATTCCCTCTTCCTCTTTCCTCTCCCAAATTGTTCTCTGTGAATTTCCCGACAGGGACAAAATGTTTTCTATTCACTCTGTGTAGTTAGTCCAAAAATGTAAGACTGTGTCTAAGTGCTGCAAATCTTTCATTATTATTATTATTATTTTTTAAACCCCTATGTGTTGTGGAGTTGTGGTTACTTTGTTGTGTTAACTACTGAAGCTGAGACTGTGCGGATGAATGGCACAGAACAAGGGAACATAATGGAGGCAATCAACCGTTAGGCCGCCTCACAATGCAATCCAGGCAATTAAAAGCTCACCAGAGTTTAAATGAAATGGTTCTACTTATTTCTGCACACCACACTGCACAGGCTATTATTTATGTCTTTTTTTTAATTATGATTTCCCTTAAACTGTCAAATAACTCAGAATGGCAGGGTCTCAGAGGCAATAAGAATTTCCCTCAGAACAATTTACATGCCAATCTAAAACTAGTTATGAGTTCTGATGTGCTATGAGCAACTTGTGAAATGTTTCTTAGCTACGAACACATAACTCTACCCAGACATGTTCTTCTGGAGGAAGAGGGGAGGCTGCTGACTGCTTTATGCCTTTTAAGTACACGGTAACATGGTGACTACAAAATAGTTCTTTTGCTACAATTGTTAACTTGCATGGAATTCAAGGGATTCCATTTTCAAGAGAAATGCCATGATGTTCTCTAAAAGAAGGTACCAGGATGGAGTGTAAAATATCAAACTCCTTTTATGCCTAAGGCCAAACAGAATGTAAGAGTTTCAAATATTAATTGGCCTCTGAGTGCTAAATTAAAATGTCAACACAACAAAAACATTTTGTGAAGACAAGTAGGGTAGTGTTACTTGTGCCAAATGTTGTTATCCCCTGTCTTGGTTGCAAAGCATTTTGAATAAAATAGCTGACCTTCTATGCTTGATGGTAGAAACACAACTATGGGAAATATAGCTTAGCTGCTACTAAGAAGGTTTTGCTGGGTTTTTGTTTTTGTTTTTTTGTTTTTTTTTTTTTTTTTTGATTTTTCATCTTTGAGACTTGTGATAAATAAAAATAATAGCCTTATAAATTTAATAGAGTGACCATTAATTAGGATGGCTTAATTAGAATGGCTTCTCTTAATGTTTATTATCTAGATGTTTTCAGTAACACCATCCAGAATTTCACTGAGTAAATCAAAACTTCCCCCTCCCCGCAGATATATGGTTAACAGGCACTTGGGTCTGTTGTTCACTGTAATTAATGTGATTCATTCCTTGTGGAACCTTTCTAGAAGAGGATAACTAGTTCTGATCAAAGAAACTTCATTTGTTAGAAGTTCTAGAGAGTGAGATTTAGCAGAGCTATCAAGGGTTATGATTAATCTACACTAGGCCCTTAGCTCCTTCAAAGGAAAGGAACAGAAAGCAGGCTATAGGGATACCACCTGCTCTTCTTACAAATCCAGCTGTTAGTCTGCAGCTCCGGTGACTACAGCTATGCTTATGATGCAGAAAGAAAGAACAGCTACTCTGCTTTATATCCTCCCATTCCCTACACAACTCTACCAGACAAGTTATTTTCTAATGAAAGTTCAACATCCTAACAATATTTTGTGCAACTCATGTATTATTTGTAGTTAGAAAAGTTATTCTGCTCTGCGGATGCCTTGATGTCTCTCACCAGTGCGATTATTTTTTTTAAAAAAAGGTTGTGAAGGTTGTAAGAGGGGTGAAGACTTCATCATAAGGTATCAGAGGAACCTGGAGGAGGTTTAGCTGTTTTGGAGAAGGAAAATGCACAAAAATGCAGATTCGAGCTTGGCATTTCTTTTCCTATAACGCATGCACATCTGGTGTTTTGTATCCTTCTAAATGCAAGTTTAAAACTTTATGCCTAGGAGAGCAAACATAATTCAGCAGAGGGGTACTCTGGACTGTAAGAAGGCCATTTGGCCGGAGACTATAGCGTAACTGTCTTTCTGCTTTGAGCAAGTATCTGAACCTCTCTTGGGCCTCTGTAACATAATTTGTAAAATGAGGGAATTTGGAATTGATGATGTCTGCAGTACTTTATAGTGCTTAAAATGAGTTATTTGATAAATATGAGGCACTGGATAGTTGGTCCAGCTTCTTGCTAAAGCTGGGTGTTTAATACCTAGGAAATAAGAAGACACTCAAGGTGAATATCCATTCATTCAAAAGATTTCAATCAAACTGTAAAACCCATAGAATCCAGCTGGATTCCTTATTTATGATAGATTTATATCTTTAAAATATATAAATGTGCCTATGTTTAGCATTGTATATATACAATATGTATATATTTATATATGTTTGTATAATTGTATATATATTTAGATCTGGCCATCTATTGTTTTTTCTTTCCTTTATAAAACAAATAATTTTGTATGTTTATGGTAATAAATGGTATAATCATATATTTTAGGTTTACATAAAACCATATAGTATATAGTTAAGTAATCTGCCATTAATATAGGTGCTGACTGATGCTTATGAGTATAAATATTATATTTGAGCACAATGAATACTTTGATATATCACGGACATAGAAGGAAGTATTTGGAAGCAAGCAAGCAATACAGGATTGGTGAGCTTTTCGGGTAGCTGTTCTGTGTACTTAACTATAAACACCTCTACTGCTGAATAAGGTTAGTGTAATCCCATACCAGGTGCACTCTCCTTCCACCATCAAGCACGTATTAAGTGAAATTTTTAAACAGTTAAGCAAAACTCATTTTTTTACTTCTATGGACTGTGCATAGATTAATTTGTTAAATAACTTTCTTTCAGGTCGTCATTTACTCAAATTTTCTTTCTAAAGGAACTGCTCTATGGGGAGAATGAAGATACCATAAAATTATTTAATGTTATTGAACTTCATATTTATAATGTCAATTTACCATGGTCAACATGAATTTATTATTACCACTTGGCATGCATAACTTTATGAATGATTTAATAAGCACTTGATAAAGTTTGAGACTTTTTGCTTCCAAAATTTAGTTTGATTTCAGTATAGCCCTAAACAAGAAAAGCTAACACTCCTAGAATAAGAAAATATTAAATATTTAACTTGTTTGAGGTCTTTTGACATCTTTTTATTCGTCTAGTAGTCTCAGCTCTCTTTTTTGCTTTTGTCGTCCTTCAGGTATACAAATGCTCTCAGTCCAGCCAGACACCAAGCCGAAAGGTTGTGCTGGCTGCAACCGAAAGATCAAGGACCGGTATCTTCTAAAGGCACTGGACAAATACTGGCATGAAGACTGCCTGAAGTGTGCCTGCTGTGACTGTCGCTTGGGAGAGGTGGGCTCCACCCTGTACACTAAAGCTAATCTTATCCTTTGTCGCAGAGACTATCTGAGGTAGGAATTATCCTTGCACACCAGTGGTGACTGGATGCCTTTTAAAGTACTTTTGTAAGTGTATTTTTTGTTTGCTTGTTCATTTCCTTACTGCCGGCTTATATTCCTAAAAGAAGTTGACCTGTCAGCCTTCAAAGCGTTGCCCTGTGTGTGTTACTCAAATTAATGCTTAAGGAACAGCCAACAAACCACAATATTTAAAGTATTTCAATTTGGCTTGCCTGCACACTCAGGCAATTGGTTATGGCACTGCCTATATTGAAACTGCCAGTTAATGTCAAGGATGTATTTGGTAGAAATCAGCATTCAGGTTGATTTATTTATTTTTGCCTTTTTTTTTTTTTTTTTTTGGAGCTTAAGGAGGAATGGTGCTGAGCATAGCACAAAGACATTAATCAGCCATTTGGCAAAATATCTTAACTCTTTATTTTTAAAAAGTTCAACTTGAAAAAAAAATGGACTATGTGAGAGTTTAGTTGATGCCTCTTAGTTGGACCTGAATTTATTCTTCTAAAGTTATTCAGCTCTCTTTTCTGTTTCAGGTTTGTCAGAGGAAGTCAGGTGTACATCCTTGACTAATATTTATTAATGCATTTATTGTAGAGTTTTGAAAACTTTCCCCAAGTGTAGATACATCTTCCCCCCACCCCACCCCATGACATTCTAAACGGTAATCTCAAAAATACAACTAAGCAATTGAACTGCCTCAGACTTGCCAGTAGTTTTATGGATAATAACAAAGTAAAGACCTCCATCATTATGGGAAAATGACAGCCACTCTCCAACCTGTAAACATCTGAAAGCTTTCAGGACAAGGCAGGTGTTCTTGGTTATGAAGCTATGAAGCCGACTAAAGTTTTTGTTTTCTAGCATTAAGTACTCAACACAGAACTTCTGCTGAGGAAAAATTATTTTGCTTTTCAGACAACTTTGCCACTTACTTCAGCTGAAAATTACTTATATTAATAAAGTAGGATCTATCAAATTAGAGAAATTATATATGGCATCACTGGGGTTTTCATATTTAATACAATTTATCATTTTTCTGGTTTGACATTAAGCGATTTATTTGGAATTTTTCCCTTATGACAAAATGTATCAATCAACGGTAACTCCTTTAGTACCTTGGTCTTTTTTTTTTTTTTTTTGTATTTTTTTTTTTTTTTTTTAGTAGAGACGGGGTTTCACCAGGTTAGCCAGGATGGTCTCGATCTCCTGACCTCGTGATCCGCCCGTCTCGGCCTCCCAAAGTGCTGGGATTACAGGCTTGAGCCACCGCGCCCGGCCAGTACCTTGGTCTTTTGGTGAGGTGTTTTCTAGGGAATCTGGTCCTTCTTAGTATGTAATTCAGCTATTTTCAGTCAGATCCAATCTTTAGATATAAAAATATATCATTTGATTAATGGTAGTTACAAGAGGGTGAAAGCAGGACTGTTTATCAGATTCTACTCTTTCTCGCTCTTAGGACGGCCTCATCTGACAGCCTCCTGACTTATTATGACCACTTGTTACTACTTCTCTGTGTTCCAAGTGCGTAAAACACATGCAAGTTGCCAACAATGAGAAGTCACTCTCTCCAGCCAGGATTTCCCTCATTGTGTTGGCACAACTAATCAAAATTAATGTATAATGTTCATTCTTTTAGAACTCTCCAGTCTTTGAACTCTTCTCTTTGAAATAAAAATTTCTCTTCTGCTCGTTGTGAATTAGAGCCTCATTTCCACATAAAGCATTTGTATTTGCTTTTAGTGATTTAATACTGCTTTTTAGTTTGCTTCATCGGTACTAACCAATAGTCATAGCTTTTTGACTCCTTTTGACTTTTACATTTGTTTGTAATTTCAGTATCTCAAGTGGATTTGTTACCATTTCAAATAAGGAATTTATATAGCCCAGGCAATGTTAAGGTTTTTTAATAAACCAAAGGACAAAAATTAAGTAAACTGGAAAGAATGTCAACTGAAATATCTCGGGTTTTTGAAAACCAAAAATAAAAATTTGCCAAGGAAATACCTATATTGTGAGTATAACATGCTTTGTAGCTGTCAGCATAGTATCAAGCAGAGACAGTAATCTTAGACTTGTTTTGTTTTATTTTTCCTTGTGGTAGTAAAAATATATGATTTTAAACTGGTATTTGATAGTCTCAAGTGTTTTGCTAAAATGCATTTATCAAAAATAGTTTTCATATCAGAAATTTTTATATCTCTATAAGAGTGTATGTGGCTTTTTGTAGAATAACTTTTAGTTACCTCCTGATAGGCTCAAACTTTTAATGCTAGTTAACTTATTAAACATATATAATATTATTTCAAATATAAACTCTGGTCCTGATTGCCAATATATTCATTTCTCAGAGTACAATTTCCTCTTAAATTGGTCATTACCACATTAATGGCCAGTTGTTATGTTAACAGCCTAAGGGTTGTTAACATTTCAAACTAAGTTGTTAACAGCAATGTTATCCCTTATTTAAACTGAAGGTTTGTTGTATATAATGTGACTTATTTGGCAACTTCATCAACACTTAAAATTGCAGAAGTGAAACGGAGAATTGGTGTGTGTAAAACACTGTGTTACGATTATGCCGCAGATGTGGTATTTAGTTTTATGTGGAAAGCATGTGTCTCAGTGAAATTGTGTAGATGTTCAACAGCATATGTCTCTGACTGGCAAATTAAAATAGTCTGATTCTGTATGTTAAATCAACAAATACAGTCAAGCAGATTTTATTTACAAATTAATTTCTTTGATTATGTATAAATAGTTGTTCAAAAATGTTTATTAAATGCTTACTGTGTGAGAGGCATGATTTCAGGCAATGGGTGAAATTAGCTAAAGGAAAAAGGGAGGTACACCTAAAATTTTTACTATCTAATTATTTATTTAATTACATGGAATCTGTAATATAATCAGTGAACAAGTAATATTCTGTGGTTATTTTCCTGAGCTTTAAAAGTAATTTTTCTCATTTTCCTCCAAATTCAGCATACTTTAATTCTATTTTAAAGGTTGTTTTATTTTTGACCCTTGGATATTATGTAATTTCTCTGAGGCACCGAACTGAACATAAATAACTTACGTATTTATATTTCATGTCTAAATTATTAAGAACATAAGTAAGAATAAGGAAAGTAATAAAATAGTAATTTGCCTGTCCACATAAATTGTTGGTTACAAGTATTGTCCTGGGCCAGATAATTTTTTACATACAGTGAAAAGTAAAATATTTTTGCCAATTACATCTAGCTTCTTAATACACTTCTCCCTCCATAAACAGAAAGAAACACTTCTAATTATGAGCAGAGAGTCTTAAAGATCTGTGTTTTATTTGCGTTACTTGGAGTAGTGATAATGATGATGTGATTTGTAAGTTCTCTGAATGATGATTTGAGATATTAAATACTATGAAAATATAATAATTTAGACTGTAAGATATTTTCTTAAGGGTTATAGAAACTATTATTATGGAAAATTTGATGTCTTTCCATTTATGTCTCCTTTATGGCACTAGTAGCTATATTTAAGAGAAAAAGAAAGAAAAATCTTCCACGGTTTGTACACTAAGTATCAAATCTTAACAGTGGAATTTTTTTCACTTTCCAGAACTGGACTGGCATATCATTCATTTAGCTGTGGAACAGAAAATGTACATATCTGATGAGGCAGAATTTGCCCATTTGTGGGATTGCTTTCCTCCTTTGGAAACTCATTAGCTAAAGAAAGAGAAGGACTGACTTTTTAAAACTTCCTCTAACATGTTTCTGACTGGAATTATGAAGTCTACCCAGTCAATATTTATATGCCAGGCAGAACAAGAAATGTATCTGTTAAAAATCTATCCAATGCATTTATAATTATTTTTATTTTTTAAAGATTAACTTATGACAAATTAGATATGGAAGTGTCTTTGTACTTTAAGTTGGAGCTTAAAATTGATACTGTCGAAAGTAGATTAAAAATGACTGTGTAAAAATAGCAAAGTTTTAGTGATGATGTTTAAGGGACCATTATCACTGCAATCTATCAGCCTTATTTCAGTTTGAAAAGTAGGAATAAAGTAGCCAGCCAATGCATAATCAGCATTTTAGAATTAGGAATTCTACATGCTTTTATTTAATGTTTTGCAGCAAGCATTAAATAGAACTAGGATAAATACCAAAATACTTTCTTTTTCAACTTGAAGGCAATAAAGGATGTGCGAGTATAACCAGAATTCAACTTCTGGGCAATTTTTTGTTGTTCTTTCTTTGAACCTGCAACTTTTTGTGACATACTTTAAGCATTAAGTTGATGTAGGCTGTATGTATCTTGTATCTCTATGAATGATATCTTGCCAGAGTTTATTCAAAGCTGTTTGCTGTGGTATGTGCCATGGAAGCTGCTTATAGCGTTTCCTATATAAGAAGCTGTAAAATGTCTTATATAAAATTTAATGCAATTTGCTATTTTTATATGTGAGGATGATTTGTTTAAAATGAAACTACTGGGAAAGAGTGATGCTTCATGCTTCACCATAGTTGCTAATTAACTAAAATGATTTGAAGCTTGCTATGCTGACTACAAATTTTATATGCTTTAATATGATAATATAATAACTCTAAAAGAGAAAATAAAAATAAAATGCCACATAGAGCGTAAATCTAGCTGTAACTTTATCTCACACTGATCAAACCTGGTGCTTCTAAATTTTTATGTAAGGTCAACTTTAAATTGGTACATAATTATAAGTGTAAAGGCAAATAGGAATATGTTGTTAATATTGTTTTATCTGGCAATTTATAACAGATGCTTTTTTAATGTTGGAAACAATATGCATTCTTTTTTCTTTCATTGTCATCTTTTTAATGTTAATCGTTTGGAAGTATTTTTGTAGGAAAGCAATGTATTCTTATTATTTGAAAAATCACTTTTTACTGTTCTAAATTCTGAAAGCATAAGCCTTTATATGAAATGGAACTCTACAAATAAGTTTTATTTCTATAAGCTTCATTTGAGCTTTTAAACACTATATTATTGTCATAATTTTTATCATATTTAAATGTCTAAGTTAATTTTAGTATTATGAAATATTTTGACATATAAGCATATTGAACTCCATATCTGTTACAAAAAATACTGTTATATTGCTTATAAATTATCTTAACTTATTTGCAGCTTTATAAAAAGTTACAATTTTAAGTTCATTTTTCCCTTTATTGTAGAAGAGCATTATAGAATTCTGTTTTAAACAGTTTAGTGTTTATACTACTCCTGAACCAACACAAATCAGGAGTGATAATTTTTTTTTTTATAATACTTCAGAACAGTGCCCCTCACTCTGGAAAATATTAGGTGGATCCACAGTAGACTTCCTGAGCAACAACTGCCCCCAAACAACTTCTATTAAAAATATTTACTGCACATACAGAATTTCTTCTCATTGGTAAATTTATCTACAATATCTTTCTATCCTTAATTCTATAATGCATTCATTTTCAGTAAATGAGTATTTACTAATATAATTAGTTATATGGCTTTTTGTTTTAGTTTGTTTTGTAGACCTGAGCTATTTTCACTGGAAATTTCACCACCCCCCAGAGTATTAAAAATATTTGATAATGTTTCTATATCTTTACAGTTTTTTATCTTTTAATAAGTATGAAATATTTCAGTCAGGATAGTTTTTACACATAAGATGGATAAGTTAGACATACCTGACTTAGCAGAAAAATATTCTGTTTCTACAAGTATATTTAGGATTAAATGCATCTGGAAAAACCTACATTCGAGAATTGCTAAAATTGCTTATTTTGCACTTTATAAATACATAGAATTCTGGGAAATAATTTCTATTTTTGGTTACTCTTAGACTATATCAAAGTAAGCCAGCGCTTCATTTATAAACTCACCATTAACTTCCATTAAGTGACTAATAATAAATTTTAATGGTGTGTTTTGACTGCATAAACATAATTTGTTAAGGAATCTCATTTTTAAAATATGCTGAAAGTGGTAATTTTGTAAATGGTTTTGATGAATATATAAATTGTAGAAATGTATTATGTAGTTCCGTTTTCTGCCTCACATGAAAATGAAAGAGCCTAAAAAAAGAATTGCAGCAACCTAAATGACCACTGTATTTCCCTTCATTACACTGTGAGCCATTGAAGTCTTATTTTGGTGTTTGGTTTGAAAACATTTTTCCAATTCATATTAGAATGTCTTCTATTATTCAAAGTCATGTACTGCATCCTCATCCCATCTTCTGAAAAACATAGCCAATGTTTCTCACTTTATCAATAAAAAATACAATATACGAAGTATAAATGCTGGACAAGATCTGGAAAACAAAGGGAATAAAAATAAACATAGCAACACTTTGTTCCATTTGCTAGGTATTTTTATAAAACTGCATTTGTATTCGCCATGTCTCTATAAATGGCCTTTTTCTTTCTTTTTTATTTTTTGTTTAATTGGCTTATAAAAATTGGCTTATGTATATGATTACTTCTGCTGATACATGGCACTTCCTCTTGTTAAGCATCTGAAGAGATGTGGATCTATATATATATATGTATATGCTGCACATACAGAGATTGGAATCTAAGTAACCTTAGAATGGCCATTACCTTTTGTCATCATTGACTTTAGCCAACAAATCACCATAGCTTGGTAAGCTTTAAAACTTGTAAAATTCAAACACTTGACACCAGCTAATTCATTAGTATTGCAAACTATAGCACTCATCTATTCTTATAGGATATTAATCAGTCTAAGATGTAAGATAACTTTTGTAAAACTCCAGAATGCCTAAATTTATTTCCTTGTGATTTTAATGATCTAATTCTGTTTTTCTTAGCTCTGATGGAGTTGGATACTGCCTGTTCTAGTTCTGTTTTTACTATCACAATGTACTTGTTTTGATGATTAACCATGTATTTCCCTTTTCAAGGTGCTTAAAAGAAGCTTATTTGGAAGTAGAAGTTTATACTGTGAAGCAAGAAATGTGGCATTTAGATTTTCATTTCTAACTTTAAAACAATTTCCCCCCTTTATTATCAGTATTAATGGGTAACTTTTCTCTAAAGGAATTAGGACCTAAGCATATCCTCTTATTATAGTAATCAAACATGTTTCCTATCTTCACAAACTACATCAGCCAACTGTGCATTTGCTTGTGCCATTTTTTGCTTCTGCGCTGTATTATGAAATCTTCTTGATAAACCTTTTTCTTCTCCACAGTATTTTTGTAGTTATGTAATGATTCTCTTTTTGCCGAATTCCTTTGCGCTATCATATTAGTGTTTTCTGATGCAAAAATCTCTAGTTGTGGGCTTTACAAGTTTAAAATGAAATCACACTTGAGATGAATAATCATCTTGGAATAGTCAGATCCCTGATTTGAAGTTGGAAAATTAACATTAAGCTGCATGTATTAAGTTAGACTCTAATCAGCATGTGTTGTTATGATTCAATTTAATATTAAAAACTCTCCAACTGGGCTACTGGGAAAATAAAAGACTCTTAGGAATGGAAAGAGTATTTGCAGAAGAGCACACCAAAGCAATAATTTAAGTAAAATTGTTATTACTAATGCAGCGAAGCATCGTCCACATTAAACCCATCCTATTAATAAAAAGAGAAAATCAATTTTAGTAAATATAAATATCAAATATGACAAGGACTAGTAAGCAGGCATGGAACTTCATAAAATGCGCTAATCCTAATGTTTACCAGTAATCCAGATACCACAGAGAAAAAATTAATTCCCGTCTCATTTATGCTGTGGGATCCCAACAAGCAACAAGAGAGAAAAGCTAATTTTAGACGTCATTAGTTTACTCCTAGTTTCTAAAACTTTCAGAACAATGTCATGTTTTTATTTTAGCAGTTCTAACAGAGATGCATATTTACCTGTTTTTGAAATTAGTTTATTCTTTTTGTTTTTAAAAGATTCTGAAATCTCTTTAGTAATTATTTTTAATTTTTTTTAAATTTTCCATCTCTAGGATAATGTTTTTTGACATACTGCTCACATTTCACCAAAAACTAGAAGAACCAAGACTATTACATTTTAAAATACCTTACAACATGGAGCATACCACTTATTTTTTGTTTGTCAACTGCTCAATACAAATATATTCTTACCAATATCTATGTATAAAGATGATAATGTGAGTGGTTTAGTACCTGTTCCTTTACCTGGGTGGATAGGAGTAAGGGAAGTGAATGGAAAAAGCAGTCATAACTTCATGCAAGTATTAGTTTCAATGAGCAGGTTATTTGCATTTTACAGGTGAGATGCTCACTTATACTGTGAATGTAATTTTAGAGTCCATAAATATTGCATGTGAATATCCACTAAGGAGCATTTGCACTTTGGGAGATACAAAGAAATTATAAGTAATTGCATTGCCTTCAAATTTATAAACCAGTATTTTCTGTGACTATTTATTAGGAAAAATATCAGAAAGGTTCTGAGCTAGAAGAATCTCTTCTTTCACAGTGCACCCTTGCTGAGAGGCAGTCCTGGGGTTTATGTGTATGATTGCTTTCTTTGCTATCTCTTTAACAGTTTTACAATGAAACCTTTAGTCACTTGACAAATATTTCAGTGCCAATACTTCATTCTTATAAATAATGAATGTGAAATACTATATTTCTAATTAATTTTATATAATATACAAAGTACAAAGTTATAAATATTTTCTTTTGTGAAGAATGAGCTATCCAGTCTGGGAAAATTGGAAAGAACTTAAGAGCAAGTTATTTTTCAAATTTTCTACACCCGATAAACATAGTCACTATTATTGTCAAATAACTAAGTAGAATGTATAAAGAGTTTCACTCCAATTAAGTCCCATGGAACCAATATAGAGAATGACAAGAGGTATGATCAGGAG
Organism: Rhinopithecus roxellana; assembly: GCF_007565055.1. Taxonomy (NCBI): domain Eukaryota; kingdom Metazoa; phylum Chordata; class Mammalia; order Primates; family Cercopithecidae; genus Rhinopithecus; species Rhinopithecus roxellana. The sequence continues at coordinate 123,957,730 of NC_044558.1, read as the reverse complement.
AGATTAGAAAAACTTCTGAAGAAGGGAAGTTATATCTGGACTTCGTAAAAATTATTTGGTAAGCCAGTGGTCCTCTTATAAAAGCTGAGCTTTGAGCTTTGTGGGTTATATTTTGGGTGCAGAGCAAGACAGACTTAGCTTGTAACTTTCTGCTATTTGCATTGTTCCATCTCTTATCACAGATATCAGTAAGTTATCAATAATTGACACCCCTTGCAAAATGCTTATCATTCCTTGTACAATGGATACCTCTTGCAAAACACTGAATCATCCCCATTCCCATTTTTTCATTCAAGAAATGTGATTATTCTGTATATTCTAGACACTGTCAAATGCCTTGACATACAGCACTAAATAAAACACAAAAATACCTGCTCCCCTTGTAGAATTTATATTCTACTTAGGGGAAATAGATAATCAACAAGAGAAGTATAGGGCATGAGGAGATGATAAACACAATGAGGAGAAAATGAAGCAGTACAAGAGGTTTGTAGAATTTTGGTTTGTGTGGAGGGGGTGCAGACAGCCTCACTGAGTTGGTGGCTTGAGTAATGACCTGATGAAAGTGAAGGAGCTAGCCATGGTCATGTATGGGAAGGACATTCTGGGTTCAGGAACATCCAGTACAAAGGCCCTGAGGTGGGAGTTTTTCTCGTACATTTGAAGGACATCACAGATACTAGTGCAGCTGGGGTGTGTGAGAGCAGGAGGGGCGAGAATGAGGGGTAGCCACTGTGTAGGTCTATGGTATCACCTATCACTCTTGCAACCAAGAATGCCCCATATACATTTCTAAATGCCCCCTAGAAAAGTGATAATACTTCCATTTGAAAACCATAGTAGGCCGGGCGCGGTGGCTCAAGCCTGGAATCCCAGCACTTTGGGAGGCCGAGACGGGCGGATCACGAGGTCAGGAGATTGAGACCTTCCTGGCTAACACGGTGAAACCCCGTCTCTACTAAAAAATACAAAAAACTAGCCGGGCGACCTGGCGGGCGCCTGTAGTCCCAGCTACTCGGGAGGCTGAGGCAGGAGAATGGCGTAAACCCAGGAGGCAGAGCTTGCAGTGAGCTGAGATCCAGCCACTGCACTCCAGCCTGGGTGACAGCGAGACTCCATCTCAAAAAAAAAAAAACAAAAAAAAAAAAAACACACACACACAAAAAAACCCAGCTAATTCAGTGAGGCAGTTGTGAAATCAATTTCATTTGGGATTATAGAACTCATCTGCTGAATTGAATGAGATTATTTTTCATTTATTATTTACTGGAAGTTTTTTTGGATGTCTTTTTATTTGGGCCCATTGATGACCCTGTGTGATTAAGTGATAGTTGTGAAATATGAATTTGAAAATAGGCCTTTGGATTTGGTCACCTGACAATCTGTTGCCAATCTAAGGGGGATGATATAGTCGCATGTTTGATTTTAAAGTGATGCATCTACATTCATCTATTAATACGACAAGTGTGGAATATCTATACATCATAGTATTTCAATGTGAAATACAAGGAAATGCCTATATTGATGAGCTAGGACTGCCAACGCAGCATTTATGAGAGTAACTTCTTGGCCAAAGATGTTATCAAACTGTCCTGATCACAATGATACTGATTTTTTTTTTTAATTCTTAGGTAATACAAATTGCAAAGATGTGGATTTTTTCAAAGGCCATTAATTTTCTACTCTTGAAGTCAGCTATTCTAGGTCTGAGGGGTGATTTTCTTGTCTTTTTTTCACTTTTTAAAAGTCAACTCAAGCCCTATTTAATTATCTTCTAGTTATAAAACATTTAAAATAACATATTTGCTCTAGTTATGATAAACGTTTCTAAATCCAGCACTTAAAGAAGATACATTAAAGACATATTATTATTTAAAACAATTTAGTGAATTACATTCTTGATGAGACAAATGTTACATGAAAGTTTGTTTATGCTTATATTTCTCACCACTAACGTAACCCACTAACCTTAATCCTAGCTCACTAATGTTAGTTTCACTTCAAGAAGAGCTAAGCATAATCCTCAAAGCCAGAAGTTTAGTATTAATTTCTATTTATAACAGTGGGATTTGTATGTACAAAGTGTCTCTTAAAAATGTTTAAGTTTAAACTTTGGGTACAAATCAAAGTTCTTGAGCTTATATTTATATTTATAAAATGGGCTGGGATGTCTTCATGGGTACTTGGCTAAGAAGCTATGCAAATGTTCTTTGAATCTTACAAGGAGGTACAGGATGAATGGGTGGGCTTTCAGAAACGGTGGCATTTATACTTCATACACAAAAAATCCAACACATACTTTCTAGAAAGCTAGACAGAGATAGTAGCCAAAGAGCTTTTTACAAGGCTTAATTCCTACTGTGGTCTGCCTCTTGGGGGCTTTTTTCTGTTACAATTTCTAACAGTCCCCCTGTTCTTCCTGGCAGATGCTTTTCTTGTCCAGATTGAGTTGAGGAACCTATATTCCTAAGCACTTTGTGATCCTTGTCTTCCAAGGCAGATCAATTGGAGTTTGATCTTAAAGAAAAGTTGCTTGATCTTGACCTGATAGTTTGCTGGGTGTTTAAATAATTTGAAATAATCTTGTCAGTGATAGTTATTAAACAAACCACTCTCTTTATGATAGAGATCATGTGCTTATTTGATTAAATATGTTACATGCTTTGTCTTCTTGGTTAGCTCTTGATTTCTGCAGCAACCTAAAAAAGATATAATTTTTCTGAAGATTTTAAATTAATTATTCTTAAATTTTTCCTTCCTAATTTATATGGAGCCTTTCATCTGCACTACAACCTAATTTTTTACTGTGAAGTCATAAGTAAAAGCAAAGCCACAAGCTTATACTGCACTCATAGTAGTATGTGCAGTATATTTTAAATGTCTCACCATGTGTTTCTCATTATTCTACTACATTAGGTATTGCCCCTCCTCCCTCAGTGATCGTCAGTGGCAGATAACTCATGTATTCCTATTAGGATGCATTCATCTACTGTTGTTTTAGTCTTCTGTGAATATCACTTCATTAAAAAAATAAAAAGTTACATGAGTTCTTGTCACTTCCCTAAAATCTTCCAAACAGGGTGAGGTTACATCTAATGCCTGGATCTTAGAGGCATGTCAGGTAGCACCATGGCAAAGTATCCAGATCTGACATCGGCCCCCTTCTGCTACACTCCAGCTTCACGTTCCTAGGCAACTTACTCAACCTCTCTGAGTCTCAGTTTTCTTCTCTAGAAACAGGAGTCCTATGCATAAAATAGTGAGGGGTGACAGTGGAACACAGTAGGGAAAGAGCGGTACACATTGCCTGATACTCCTCTGATGTCAGCTTCTGTTGTTATGAAGGGAGAATGGCACTGAGTTACGAAGATAAGCTAAGGGAGAAATTAAACATGAGGAGAAGATTAAAGAAACAGATTTAGATGAGGTTTAAGAGTGATTAATAATGAAGAATATGAAAGGCTACTAGTATAATAAGATAGTTTACCAACTTTTCATGTACAAAGGAGATGGGTGGAGAAATGTCTAAATACATGCACTTTAGACTGTATGGAAAAAAATTCTCAACACTAGAGATTATTGGAATTTGGAATGGATTGTTAAATTAAGATTGTAGTGTGCTTTATGTAAATTAGGATGAATTTGGATCTTTGGGAGAATTACTGAAAATTCTATTTCCTTTGTAACTGAGGTGATTTTTCTAAAATATCTTATATGCCCATGCTCTCCCTATTTCAGCTTGTAAAAGTTCTATGGCCTTGTAAAGCATTATATTTAATATTCCATAGAGTAGAATTATATTATAAAATTTTAGGTTGTTTTAGGTTTTCTTTATAGTGTTGATTTTGCATCTTTTTCTCAGGTGGCAAGGAAATTGAATACCAACTTTTTTTACTCATATTATTTTTCACAGTGTTCTCTAAACAATTTGATTATATATATCTTTATTCTTAAAGAAATTTAAGTGCACACCTTCAATTTGTATATATTTATAAATTGTAAATACTTCATTATACATTTTAAAAATGAAAACAATGTTTAAAGGAAAAAGTAGAAAATGCATGAAAATGCTAATAATTTTTTAAGCATTTCTTGGAGTATTGCACCTTAAATTTGGAGAGCACTATGTCTTAGTAGCTTTTTGTTTGTTTGTTTGTTTGTTTGTTTGTTTTTGTGACGGAATTTCGCTCTTTTTGCCCAGGCTGGAGTGCAATGGCACGACCTCGGCTCACTGCAACCTCCGCCTTCTGGGTTCACGCGATTCTCCTGCTTCAGCCTCTCGAGTAGCTGGTATTACAGGCATGCGCCACCATGCCTGGCTAATTTTGTATTTTTAGTAGAGACGGGGTTTCTCCTTGTTGGTCAGGCTGGTCTTGAACTCCCGACCTCAGGTGATCCACCCGCCTCGGCCTCCCAAAGTGCTGGGATTACAGGCGTGAGCCACCGTGCCAGGCCTGTCTTAGCAGCTTTTTATGTTTAATTGAAAGTTGTTTGGTAATGATACTTGTGAATAAAAGGTGAAAATGCCAAAGCTTAGGAAAGAATTCGTAAGAGAAAGAGGGGGTAATTATCTGAAAGAAAGGGACCTTTTAAGCATGAATTAATATTCCTTGTTTTTGTTCATTTAAAATTAAATCAAGGTTTTCTTTCAGGAGAAATGTAGCAATGCTTGTGGACTTTTTCTAATGCTATACCATAGCTACTGGCAACATTAATATGAGACAAGGTTCCTCTCCCTCTCCCTGAAACCCCCCATTCAGGACACAGTGAGATTTTAGACAGATAAATGCTAAGAGAACCCTGTGTACCAAAGGCAGTGTTTACTGCATGTAATACATATCATTGTTTGTCTCCTGTAGTGAAAAATACTTGTGTCGTGCTGTTAAAATGCACTCCTGACAGACCAGTGCTTGCTATTATAGGGTCCATCGCTTAAAAAAATGATACACTGACAGAAATACAATTTAAGAAAATTTAACACCAAGGGTAGTCAACCATGTAGGCTACTATTAAGGGGCCAAAACTCAAGGCCAGGGGTTTATTTAAAAAAAGAGGCACAGTTTATTTGCTAGTAGTAGGCAAAGTTAAAAGAAAAAAAAAATCGAACTCGACTTTTTTGCTCTCCAGTCTGTAGAAAATTAATGAAAGCAACAGTTCAATAAGATTTTATTGCAGAAATGTTTAAGTGAAACATTTTAAGAATGCCTTGGAATTTTTAAACAGTTACTTACCATTTAGAAAGCTGTAACACTGCAGTGCGTAACAAATTGTTAGCATTGGATCCTAGGCACACCCAGTGATTTTCTTAAAATGGGTAGTCAGAGCTGTTTAATCTGAATCACTTTGTTCATTTCATTTTTGTGTGTGTAGCTTATGAATATATTTGAGATTGACAGGTCAGCAGCAATATATTGAGATTGCTGTAATTTAAGATGTAAGCCATTGTCCAAGTACCCTTGTGGGCATAGTTTGGTCGTTAAATGCTTTAGATTTTTAACAAGACCTTTTGAGAAGGAAAATAACCAAATATGAGATGTGAGGAGATATGTTGGATTTTTAGAGGAGTACAGAGTGTTCTAATGAATAAACTGCTACTGAATGATGATAAAGCATGTGTTTTTAAGCTATCACATGACTCTATTATTAGAGGGGAGAATTCCATGAATTTAGATGAGATGTATTGTCTAATTTTACATTTTAAAAACAAATATGTCATCTGGTAATATTTGATGCCAACTGTGTATGGCTTACATGTTCCTTCGGGAGAAAGGTTACAAAAGTAATGTAATAAATAATCTGAGCCACAGGAGCTTAGCTCGAGTACCAGAGAAATGGAAAATGCCATCTTCTGCGATGGGGGGTCAAAAGATGTGTATCTTGAATTCTCTACCCCAACGGTATAGCCTTTTTGCCACATCCTAGGACAGGCTTTGGGAGGCAAGTGGTCCTGCCAAGAAAGGACGTCCAAAGATGAAATGCAGTGTCTTTGCAGACGTCCTCCAGAATTCAGTTGGCCTGAATCTGACAATATTTTACAACAGATTTTTTTCTGTGGATGTAGAAGATAATGCTTAGTGTGAGATTTGTCCAGACACATTGTCCAGGGCCTCCGTGATTCAGCTGTGTGTTGGAGGACACCCAGAAAGGCTTGCTGTGGAAGATTAGGATCCTCCACTCTCCTTACCACAGCCATGCACTGGTTCTCCATTCATGCATGTGTCTTAGTTGTTTATTAGTTGTTCCGTATGTGGCATTCATCATATCATGACATCTTAGCACTCCATGTGTTCTTGCCAGAGATTACAACTTCAAATGCTGCTTTTCCATTCTAACTTTTTAAGGAGTCATCTGAAGGAAATAGTATTTATGGCAGATTACCTGAAAAACTGGATGTTAAACTATTCCTTCTGATAGTTTTTAATTTATCCTTCCCTGTGTCTTTGATCTTGACCCTTATTGTTTTGGCCCCTCAAAAATTTTTACGGAATTATACATCAAGGTTTTGTTGTTTTCCTGGGTTGAAGATTTTCATTAACAGCTGCAAAAACATCAGTGTCCTAAGGATGCCACCGGGGACTTTGTTTACTGTATTACACAATGTCCTCCTGCCTCACTGGTGAAATTTCACCCAGATCTTAGAATAAGCAAGATTTCTGAGACTATAAATGATTAAATGATGTTTTTCTTGGGCCTGTGAATCATCTACTTCTTTACATTTTCCCTCTTTTCTTTGTTTCCTGGGAAGCCCAGGTCAAACTTATTTTCTAACAATTGTTTAGAAGTGTATATGTTAATTGATTCTCCAGACTTGTAATTTCTCACCCATATTTTCCTTTTTATTATTATATTTGGAGCTGTTTACGTCACCTGAGGATTATTTTTGGCATCATTCAAATGAAATCACTTAAATAATTGGAATGGGTGGACTTCAACGGAAAGAAAATACAGGTGGGAACGTAGGGCCTTATGCATGAGAGCTGCTCAGATAGCTGAGTGAAACGGGAGATTGTGATGAAATTAGTTTTCTAATCTGCAATTATATGTAAAATTAGGTGAATTTGAATAATATTTGGGAACAATATTTGAAACAACATTTATGCTTACTATGTAGGATGAAGATGGTAGCAAATATAACCTTTAGTATAGGTTAATATTAATCTTTGTGACCAAGTGATTGTTTAGCATAAAGTTAATCCACTTTTTAAAAACATATACACAAATATGCAAATCCTTTTTCTTGAAGCAGTAATCAATAACTTGTTTTCTACCATGATACTTGAATGTAAATAAAACAGGTTAAATTATTTATCTTGCCAAGGGCTAAGACAGGAATTACAAACTCAAATGCCTCCAGGTTCCAGGGTCTGGCAGGAAAAATAATGTTGCGAACTGGTGCTTACATGCCCCACCCAAAGGGGGAAGCCATGACTTAATTCTAGCACACTGTACGAATGTGGGCCTAATGTTGCTGATTTTTCTGGATAAACCAGATTTTTTTTTCTAGATATTTCAGTAAAATCTCTTGTATATAAGACATTGGCAACTAATTCTAATGTGGTACACAGCTACTACTATGTAACTTTTTGGTCAGAATTATAAAATTCTAATTTCAGATAACTGATTAGGCCCTTTAATATGTACAGTTTGCTAAGGTGTTTGAAAATGTTTCCTCGCATCCTGAATTCTTGAAGAGGGGATCCTAGCCCTTCATCCAATGTATACCAGTTATACTCCTGCTTCAGAAATCTCCTGGGAGCTTTCAGCCTAACAAGGAGCCTTGGCACTGCTTTGTGAAGCGAGAAGCTGCCCGTCCTGAGAAAAGAAATCTCTTGCAGTTTCATGAACTTCATGGCAGCCATTACAATTTGTTTGGACTTAAGTGGGATGTTTTCTGGGACCCTCACTATGCCAGAGCTAAGACATTTGGGGCCATCCACCTCTAAACAGGCCTCTTAACCTGATACATTTTCATTCCTGAATGCAAGGCAGATCCACCCCCACCACTCCTCCACTCACCAATGTTAATCTAAAACTTCTCTTGTTTCCATTCCTTTCCTCATTCTCTGTATATTTCTGCTATTACCTTCACTCAACACTTTTCCACTGGGTCCTGCAGAAACATCATGTCCTTGTCAGTAACTTTTGCTATGTCCACAATCTTTTGACCAGATGCTTTTCCCATCAAAATATTGTTTTAACTGAATTTCATCTGTTACCTTACCTGAAACTTGCCTCTCCTTTAAGGAGGCAACTTTTCTGTCAGCTGTCAACAGGGGTAAGATACTACATACTCATGTAAATCCCACATTCCATGAAGCCAAGAGGAGAAACTGGCAGTCTTAGATACACACAACTCTCCCCACTCACTAATAAAAAATGCATCTTCCAACAAAACTCATACATCCAATTATACTACATTTTACCCCTTCTCACTGCTGTCATTTCCCTCTTACCATAATTCTAGGAGATTCTAAAAGGCTTAGAGCTGACTCATTTGAAACCAAGCCCTAACTTGTTGAGCCTCCTTGACCCTACTGAACATCAGCACACCATCCCAGAATTATATACAATGTCTTTTCCTTATGGAAAAGTATTTCTTCTCAGAAATCTTAAACTCCACACAGTAGTCCTGTTTCACTTGTAATAGCACTGATCTTTGATTTCAGACATTCAGCTCTCCTGTCAGGTTTTTTCTCCTAATTTGGTCAAACCTTTGAGGCTTCTATCTTTCCTGCCCAGTATGAACCCAACTGTCGATCAGGCAAGTCCCCTTCACTTCCATCTTCTGTGTCTCCTCCCATGCCTGTGCTAGCTCAGTTTTCACCTCTGCTCCAGTCTAACAAATTGCCATGGGTATGCCACCCTTTTTTAATCCATTCCTACAGTGTGGCTAAACATTCCTAGAAACAAGCATATAACATACAGATTGATACTCCCTGATGTTTTATATCAGGTTTGATATAAATCAGCCTCTTACATTTTATCTACTTTTCCTTTTATCTTTAATTTCTTTTATCCCATCTATGTGAACGAGGTCTTCCTATTCCTTCTAAGGCCAATTTTATGTCCTTGGCTCCATTCCCTCCAGTATTCTGTGTGTGTTTGTTTTATGAGGTATCTTGTTTTTCTTCAGTCTTTAGTATCTTCTTTTCTGCAATTACTTGACTGTCAACATATGGCTGTATTCAAGATTTTTCTCTTCTGAAAAAATATTCTTTATCCCTCAAATTTATGTTACTATTATCAATTCCTCTATTGTCTAATTTTTTTTTTTTTTTTTTTTTTTTTTTTTTTTAAAGAATAGTCTGTTGTTGTCATCCGTACTCCCTCAACCTCCTTTGCGCTCCTTACCCACTTGTGATCTGGCTTCTGTCTCTCGCCACTCTGCTGATACTGCTGTTACTGACATCCAACTGCTAAAGCCAATGGGCATTTTATCAGGGATCATCTTACAGTCTCTCTTCTCTTTTAATAGTGTTGATCATTTCTTCTCTTTAAAAGCTCTCTACTGTCTTGGATGCTGTGACCCTACATGGCTTAGTTTTTTTGTTTTTGGTTTTTTGGCTTTTTTTTTTTTTTTTTTTTTTTTTTTGAGACGGAGTCTCACTCTGTTACCCAGGCTGGAGTGCAGTGGTGTGATCTCGGCTGACTGTAACCTCTGCCTCCCAGCTTCAAGAGATTTTCCTGCCTCAGCCTCCCGAGTAGCTGGGATTACAGGTGCATGCCACCACTCCTGGCTAATTTTTTAATTTTAGTGGAGATGCAGTTTCGCCATGTTGGCCAGGCTGGTCTCCAACTCCTGACCTCAGGTGATCCACTCACCTCGGCCTCCTGAAGTGCTGGGATTACAGGCATGGGCCACCGTGCCCGGCCCAGTTTTGATTCTTTTCTGGGCATCTCATCCCCATCAGATACTTAAAAGAGTGAAGGACCATACCTAGGAACAGTGATCTTGTTGTAGTGTACTTATTTCTCCTAGGAGATGTTATTTGTCCTCATGGTTTCAATCCGTCCTCATATTGTGATGACTCAGTCTCTACCCACAGCCCATTACTCTCCAACAAGCTCAAGCAATGTGTATCTAGCAACTTCCATAGCATCCACAATTAGGTGTTACACAGGAAACTTAAGTTCAAAATACGTAAAGTAGCTTATACAAAACTAACATAACTCAATATAGTACCTTGATCTGATAAAGACAATATAAAATATAAAAAACTAATGCTATTTTTGAATATACATATAAAAACTTGAAAGATATTAGCAAATAGTCTGTCACTGTCTAAAATGGATAACACTATAGGAACAAGTAAGATATTTTCTAGAATGCAGAGAATGAACAGCAGGACATATCTCAATCTAATTCATTATATTATCAAACTGGAGGAAGAAACATCATGGTTATGGCAGTCTGTACCAAAAAGGTCATTGACAAAATTCAGTCATTTCAAAACTTCCAACTAAAGAGAAACAGAAGGAAACCAGTTAAATATGATTAAGAAAATTTACTGAAACCTAACCGTCAATTTATAAAACAGCTAAATACTAAAGTCATTTCCATTAAAGTCAAGAAAAAGCCAGGGATACTCATGATTGTCCCTCATATTTAATGTTTTAAAGGGTCTAGCCAATGTAATAAGGTAAGAAAATGAAATAAATCCATATAAATAGTAAAAAAGATAATTATTTTATCTGCAGAAAATTGAGAAACTCAAGAAATAGGTACATTTAGCATAGCAGCTAAATAAAGAAGTAAATCAAATTTATAGTTTTATTCTATGCCAAAAGTAGCTTGTTAGAAGTAGAAAAGAAATTAATAAAGAGTAGTCATACAATTAGTAAAATACATATGTTTTAGAGTTCAGCATTCATATGAAGAAATCTTTTTAAAGGAAGACTGCTGAAAAAAACTGTCCTCTATTTTTCTGTTCTTACCTACTAGATAAGTATCACAGAAAAATCTCAATGAGGCTGAGGGTAAGCCTGTTATAATAGCAGTGGAATTTTGAGTGTTTGTTTTAACATTGTGAAAGAAAGTCAACAGAATGAAACTCAGATCATGGCAAATATTTCTTGAAGATTTACTGTAATGGGTAGTGTTATAGGAACTGAGGTTCCAGCAGTTTAAAAAATGGACAGAAATATTTGCCTTTATGTATCTTATATTTTAGTACTATTTATCAAGTATTCTCAATGAGTTATATACTGTGCTAAGTGCTGTACAGATGTAATCTCCTCTAGCCCTTGGGAACTACACTATTATTAAACTCATTTTAGAGAAGAAGGCACTGAGGCTGAAGGTAATTCAGTCATTTAGTCAAAGTTTCCAAGGTGCAAGTGATAGAGCTAGGTTTCAAATCCAGACAGTGTGACTCCAGAACCCATCCTCATAAGTCGTACTCTAGTGTTTAGTGACTGAGGACATGGCTTCAGGGACTGACTCCCAGGTCCCCATAAATTGGGCCTGCCATCCCTAATTGAATTTTCAATCATTCAAACTCAAGCAGTGATGAACTTCCTTTGTTTCTCTCCAGATAACCAGTGGTTTTCTTGTACCTATTTATAATGTTGATTAATTATAGATTAGAAAAAATGTGTTAGAGGCTACAATTTCATCAAAACATTAGTTATAGCACAGCAAACATAAACTTGAGGGGTGAATGAATGTCTGTGTTGTATATAGTGTGTCTAATACACAATATACTTATAATAGATTTAAAACAAATAAAACAAAGTGTTAACAGTGGTCAATTCTCGGTGGTCAATTCTGTTTCTTTGTATAATTAAATTTAATAAAAGTTTTTATTGCAAAAGAACTATAAGAACATCGTGAAAAATTTAACAATAGAGATTAGCAAAAATGCAGTAACAAAAGCACCATGATTCTACCAGAACCTACTAATGTTTGCTCTAATTATTCATTATTCCAAATCTTTTTCTACCTGTATTTATGCACATGTATGTATTTTTATCAAATTGAGGTTGTATTTGCATACTGTTTTGTAACCTAATGTTTTAGACTATGATCTACATTTTTCCAGGCTAGTGAATTTTATATAATCTGCTACCTGATCCTTGTTCAGATTTCTCTAGTTGTCCCCAGAAAAGTCCGTCAAAGGTTTTCCAACTCGATCCAATCCAAGATTTCACTTTACTTCTGATTGTTATGTTTATAAGTTTCTCTTAGTCTTGAACATTGTCATTTTCCATGACATTCACTTATTAAAGAGACCATAGAAGTTTTCCTCTAAAATCTTTCACCTTCTTCATTTGGTTGGTTGCATCCTTGCGGCATCTTTGCTCTTGTTCCTTCTATTCCTAGTGCTCCCAGTAAAACAGAAGTTGCTTTAAAGCATTAATAAAATTCTGATATTGTCAGATGCAGTGGCATGCACCTGTAGTCTCAGCTACTATGGAGATTGAGATGGGAGGACCACTCGAGCCTAGGAGTTGGAGGCCAGCCTGGGCAACATAGAGAGATCCCAAGTGACCAAGTGAATGCTATACTTTACAGAAAAATACCAGCTAATCAATGTAGAAGTGATAGCATGATAATCTAATTTTTCAACCTGTACTGATGTAGATAATGATTATCCATTATTATTTATACCCACTAGGTTTAATTGCCAACAGAGAACCAGGCATCTGTTGGTATTTAAGTAACATTGCACAGGGTACTTTCTGGTCACAATGAGAAAGGTGTAACTGCACAAAAGCGGGTTCAGTTTATCATCTCATGATCAATTTAAGTGTCACAAATAATGATATAACAGATATTATGCATCTCCTGATATTATACAATATGACATCATTTATCATGTATTCTAAAACAAAATATACACCTACGTTATTTTTATTTTTTAATGGAGATGGGATCTCTCTATGTTGTCCAGGCTGGCCTCCAACTCCTGGGCTCAAGTGGTCCTCCCATCTCAAGCTCCATAGGAGCTGAGACTACAGGTGCATGCCACTGCTTCTGGCAATATCTGAATTGTATCAGTGCTTTAAAGCAACTTCTATTTTACTGGGAGCACTAGGAATAGAAGGAACAAGAGCAAAGACACCACAAGGATGCAACCAACCAAATGAAGAAGGTGAAAGATTTTAGAGGAAAACTTTTATGATCTCTTTAATTATCTGAACAAATTTGGACAATTCTTGTTCTTGGTTTCCTAATTCTACTGGAAAACAGCCAAACCGTTTAATGAAGGTGACCCTAAATATCTAAATTATGTATATCTAAGGGAATATATGTATAATTTAATATATAATATAATATATATTTATATATTGTTTATAAATATATATAATATATATTATATATAAATAAATTATATATATATAATTTAATGCTAGAAGAGAAAACATGTTGTTCTCTTAAAAAAAAAAATCCCTGTGGAAGTTTATGACCTTTATAATCAATGCCTTTTTTAAAAACTAGGCTCTAGAGAGTGTTTGGGCTGGAAAAGGTCACCTATTTGCAATGATATAGTCTATCAAGAGTGTGTATAAATGTAATATACTAGACCTTAATAATGCAGTATATTTCATTAAAATAAAAAACTTTTGCTTTTTATTTCAAGTGAGACTTTGTAAAGTATATAACTATGAATTATTTATCCTGAATGTATTCTTCTAGGGAATTAATTTTGTTTGTTTGTTTGTTTTGTTTGTTTTGTTTTGTTTTGTTTTGTTTGAGACAGAGTCTTGCTTCGTTGCCGAGGCTGGAGTGCAGTGGCTCGATCACGGCTCACTGCAACCTCCGCCTCCTGGGTTCAAGGAATTCTCTTGCCTCAACCTCCCAGGAAACTGGGATTACAGGTGCATGCTACTACTCCTGGCTAATTTTTGTATTTTTAGTAGAGATGGGGTTTCACCATGTTGGCCAGGCTGATCTTGAACTCCTGACCTCAAGCGATCCACCCGCCTCAGCCTCCCAAAGTGCTGGGATTACAGGCGTGAGCCACGGTGCCTGGCTTAATGTGATTTTTATTTTAGCACTTTGAAACCTTTAGACCTAAGGTCAGACCTGAGCATGGGCCAGCCAGAGACCGTCTACTCCAAAGAGAACGCAACTATTTCTTCTCTTCCCTGCTCCTCCATCCTTTCTACCTGACCCCTCCCCTTTCTCCCACCACTCCATGTAAACTCATAGTTTCATGAAACATAGAAAATGTTAAGTAACTACCTAAAGTGACAGTACTGAAATTTTCTCAAATTCATGTACAATGAATGTTTAAAAGTTAAAAGTAGGAAGTTATTTTTAATTTATATTGTTCAGAAGAGCTAAGTAAAATACAATTTTTCTCAAACTTGAGTAGTTTATACAAGCTTTGGAGGAAAAAAATTCTCTTAGAATTCCCCTAAACATTCACTGTACATGAATTTGAGAAAATTTCAGTACTGCCACTTTAGATAGTTACTTAACATTTTCTAAGTTTCATGAAACTATGAGTTTAAAGAAAAGCTTAGTCTCTGTTGCCTGGGAAGACTTTTGGGAGGAGATGAGATTGCCATGATGAGGAGAGAATATATTTCTGATGAAAGTAGTCGCCTACTGAGGACTGGAGTCCATTGGACATCTAATTCCAAATGAGATGGTGGAATTAGATGTAGTGTTGCCAGATAAAATACAGGATACCCAGGCAAACTCAAATTTCTGATAAATAATGGATAATTGTTTTAGTCTAAAAATGTCACATGAAATATTTGGCGATCCTAAATCTGGCAACCATAATTAGGTGGCACATTTAGGAGAAAGTTAGAAAGAACTGTGGCCCTGTTAAACTGATCCAGAGAACCATCATGGGCAACCTGAATATTACTATGTTGGTGAGATGGAGTCATTGTAAGTTACTGAACAGATGAGTGAAATGAGGAAATCAGTGCCTTAAGGAAAAAAATTTCCTTCTAGATGTGTGTGGAATGATTTGTTAGGAGATGAGAATGTCCTTTCTGTTTGTTTGTTATTATTCTTACTTGTCTTTATCTTCCAAAACTATATCACAAACGTTTTGTGAACAGGGAAAGTTCTTATTTGTTTTATTATATCCAACATCTAGTAGACAATCTGGCTGATACTAGGTACTCAATAAATATTGACTGGAGGGTAGGGGGAGGGAGAGGGGTAGAATAATATATTTAGGAATGCTGAAATAAATACAATAAGATGATAACCTTTATGATGAAAATAATGAAGAAAAATTGCCTACTACTTAGGAAAATGTGATTTTAATAACTGAGCTTATTTAGGAGGCCTTCATAGAAGAATTGTGATAAGACATGGACCTGGAAGCTGAAAGGAAATTTAGGAGATGATCCTAAAAAGAAGAAAGTTTGCTTCCTCACAGAATTCAGGTGGATGTTGGTGCACCTTCTGAGCTGCCTACCTAAGTTAGGTATATAACATCATGCTGTTTGTTAACTCTTTAGAGTAATGGGGTAATGATGGTAAAGAAATATTACTAGATTTGATGGATACAGATGTTACCAGTCACAAGATTTCTCAAACTGCTAATAATAGAATTCTGATGTGTTGGCACCTAAGCCATCTTGAGTGTGATCAAAGACAGATGGAATTGGTGCTGAGTTTCAGCAAGTAGATTCTGATGTTGCCTAGCAAGCTTCCAGTGTAGTTTTACTGATACAGCTTTGCCCTTATTGGGTTATTTCTAAAACAGATAGTTCAGGAAAGAACATGGGGAGGGTGGTATAATCATTTCTTTGTAACAGCTTTTAAGTAATTTATTTTTGACTTCCACCTACAGGTCTTATGTCCATTGTACACTGAATTTAAAATGGCATTTAAAAATAGGTGGTTCTACTCTAGGGGTCACAAGTAAAATCCCTGTATGCAGTCTATGCAGTTGGACAATGCAAGAATGTTAATTTCCATTTATATCCCTACATTCTAATTCAGCAGTTATGGAGCATATGAACATCACATGTGTTAGGTGCAGAATAAAGGAGAACACAAGTTTTCAGGAAGCTTATTATCTAGCAAGAAAGAGACAAATAGGTACATAACTGATAGAGATTCTGAAAGATGAATTAGTATATGAAAACAAGTGCTTAAATGTCTAAAGAAGTGCGTTATTTATTCTGCCTCAAGGAAGTCAGAGAGGCTTCATAGATCCATTGACATTTGATCTGAATACGAAAAAAAAAGGAGCAGTAGTCTTCCAGGAAGAATAGATTTAGTAGGAACTTAGCAGGCAGGAGTGGTAGGACGTCAGGTGTGAAAGTAGATGCTGAGTCCAGGGAGGAGAGAGCACGTTGGGGGTGAGGCTCAGTGGTGGGATAGAAGACAGAAGAGAAGACAGACAGCATGGACCTTTCATGCTTCCCTGCATTTATCCTGCATACAGTGGGGGAGCTATGGAAGGTTGTAAGCAGGATCAATGAGTTGGATCTGTGTTATAAGAAGGCTACCGGCTGCAGAGTGGAAGGCGGAGAGCAGGGCAGGGCAGGCTGGTGGAAAGATGTTCAGCTGGGAGGTTGTAGCATGAGTGCAAGGGAGAAGCCATGATGTGCCCTAGAAGTAGCTTACTGAGACAAAAGAGGACAGATCCCCTTTTAACACAGCAGCAGGGCTGGATTTGGGGGTCTGAGGAGAGGAGACAAATTCAAAGGTGAGTTCAAGACCCCTGGCTCAAGGGACTTGCAAATGTTCCAACATTCATTTCTATGTGCATTTGAACATGGGGAGAGGGAGGGTAATGTAGTCTGCAGAAGAGAAGGATGTTGTGTGTAGGGAGAACTAGACTTACTCTGTAAGGTCCTGGTGAGTAGAAAGTCTGAAGAATTTATCTTTATGTATAAGCACTTCCTACAGGTCAGGACATGAAAAAGCGATCTTTAAGAAGTAGTAGTGAATAGCCTCTGAAGTTCCTTCTGTTCTCTTGAGACAAGAGGGGAAATCCTAAATGGCTCAGTGTGTGGAGTCCAGCTCTCCTATTATCTATCTATGTGACTCTGGGTGTTTACATAATTCTGCATGCGTCATTTTCCTCATCCATAAAATGGAAGAATAAACTGCCACCTGCCTCATTCAGTTGTCCTGAGGATTAATGAGATAACCCGTGTGAAATGCTTAAAACAGTGTCTGGTACAGAGACAGGGCTTAATAAACATTAGCTCTTATACACTAAGCCCTTACATAATTGACCAAATTTCATATTGATATCGATTTCAGATGTTTCTTTAAAATGTAAGCAGAGGGAAATCTTTGGACTAATTTGTCTAATTTGCGGAGGTATCGTTATCAGAGAGGACTTGGACTTTTAGTTGCTTTTTCCATTAAAATTACTTCGCAGACAGTATTACGTTTAGTGTGTGGAAATTGACCTCATGCCTATATTTTTGAAGATAGACAAAGCTTCCATTTTAGTGGTGTTTTATTCATATGGGCTTATATATGAATTTTGAACTGCAAAAGAAAATATGGAGCTTTTTATAAAAACATGACAGACATCATAATGTTAAGTTTAGATTATAACTTGGAAGTCAGTACTAGGTTACATAATACTGTAGATTGCCCTGTTACGTTTCGCTAGGTAAAACAAAAACAAAAAAAAAAAAAACAAAAAAACACGTTTTCTTTTGTGTGTTTTGTGTTTGTTTCTTTTTGTTACTAGTTTGTCATACTATGTATCATACTTCAATTGAGGGTAAGAAAGGAGGTGCCTTATGTAGGGACCCCTCTTCTAAGTATCAGAACACATAGACTTGGCCAGATTTCTATCACTGCTGTTAATGATTATGAGATCTTAGACATGTCACTGCTACCTCTATACTTCTGTTTCTCCATTCATAGAATGGATGCCACCTACCACCTCTCACAATGTATGGTAAGGATTAATTTTTCTATTACAGATTTATAGACTTTCTTTTCTTATGGCAAATAAATCCTTTGCAGTTGAAAACAAGCCATTTTTCTTCTCCATGTGCCTTGTAGTTAACAGAGGACAGATAGGAATTAGCTCCATTGTGTCAGTAAGAAAACTGAGATTTAAAATTTAAAAAGTGGTACATATAGGGGCAAAGTTCCTAAGTCACCTTTATCCCCTACCTAAAACACAACATTGGTTAAGTGCTTTGAATCTGTCAGAAGGAGTATAGGAAAAAATACCAAGTAATATCAGCCTGCTAGTCTGGGCTGTTGGGAATATCTATTATGCCATCTGTCACAGGAGATTTTAGGTTGGAGAGCAGCAAATCCGTGACTGGGGCCTCAAAGTTCAAAAGCAGAAGGTCTCTCCTCTCTACACACCGTGTGGTGTCTAAATCACTATCCGAGAGACAGGCGTTTTCATTGATCAGACATCCTGCATCTGCAACTTCATTTAAAAATAAAAGGTTTAAAAAGCTATCGTTTATACATTGTTCCAAGGTCCCTGTAATTTAAATCAATGTAATTGAGATATGTAATACAACATTTCTAACCCTACTGTCTTCCTCTAACTTACTCTGGGTCTTGGTGGTGTTGCATTTTTATAATGGAGCAAATCGGCAGAGTAGGTGGAGGAAGGTTGGTTTTCCAAAGGGATCAGGTAAGCTGCAGGTCCACGTGGACACATTTGTTACTTCGGGGAAGTGGAGAAGCAGCAATTAGGCAGTGGAGTAATGCTCTGAGGGGCACAGACTCCAGTTCCGTAATACATTCCTTTCTTAATGTGACTTGATGTAGATAGAGTGAGGGCCTATCAGGTGTGAAAAGCCCTGCTGCTCCTGGCGTGGAGTGGCCTCCTGACGGTGATTTGGCGACGTCAATCTAGTCATGCTTGATTTCGACACTTAACGTGGTAAAGCAGGATTTCTCTACCCCCGATCAACTTCTCAATTAGCAAGCTGCCTTGTGTAACGGCCTTGTTTTGCAATCCCTCAGGGCTGCTTCAGGGGTCATTAGGGTGAGAAAACTTGAGCACTCGCTCCAGCTCGAGCAGAGCAGGAAGGGAGCCTCAGAGATTTCCTAAATACATATAACCCTTTTTCAAGTTGCTTGCTTTCATGGGATTGATTCTTGGCACATTAAGAAGCTTAAGGCTCCAGTATCTTCTTTTAACTGCCCCCCTTATCGCCTTTGCAGCTGACAGGTTTTTTTGACAGGCTGAGAGTAAAAAGAGATAACTAGTAGGTTAGTACTTTATTTATACGTGTGGACACACAAGCACATAGAAAGACACGCACACACGCGTTCAAATATCTTTTAAGTTGTCTTTTCAGGACCGCTGGTTACTACTGAATATCAGCTGTCAAATGATTCCAGTACCTCATGCTTTTAATATTCAATATGTCTGAGTTCAAAATCTTTGTTTCAACTATATCTGACTTTATTCACTAATGATTTTAAATTGGACCTGCCTTATTCGATATTCTCTCTAAACCCCCAAATAGTATTTATATGAATAATATGTTAATATGAGGTTTTTGTCCGGGACACTTATGAATAGACATCGAAATGTATTTATTTAATGTTTTTTCCTATCTATGATTTGACTGAGTGGCTTATTCCTAACTTTCATAGGAAAAAAAAAAAAAAAAGGTATTTTTCTTTCCTTTTATAAAATGTATCTGGATAGAGAAACACATAATAAAAACAGGAAAATTTTGAGAATTTTACTACTTTAAAAAATCTCTATTTTCAAGCATCATGGATTTCATATTTATAATTTTCTAGTGTGATGATCAATTTTATATCCACTTGCTGTTATCACACTGTTAAAAATTAGATGAATAAATTCATATAAAGCATCTTAGCAGGTGTGATGTTAATGTAGTATCCTTAGAGCAAATTACTTTAACCTGTATTTCATGAACAGGTTTTCCCAAAGTGGTTGGTCTCTGTGTCTTACAAAAATATTTAGCTTATTGACAGTGGGCAGAGCATTATATGATTTATAATATATGTGTGGTTCTAGAGGTAACTGACTTAAGTATATTTTATAAGTTGGAAGTTGGATATAAGTAGATGTTACACACCCTAATACATACTCTATTTATGAAGGATTTGACATCCAGTTTTAGATCTGTTTAAGAAACAGTTAAAATTCTAGGCACTTTGGCATAGCAGCTTCTAAGAAGTACTTCAAATATTAAGTCCTAAAGGTGACACAATAAAGGAAACAGCTTAGTAGCTCTATTTTTTTTAATAAAGAAGATATCTACACATTCCAAAATCGTTAAAGTCAGCACTGTAGAAACAACTGTTTACAAAAAAAAAAGAGTTTGGATCACTATGCAGAAAACATAGAAAATGTTTATGAACAATATTATATGTGAACATATAAATATATAATCTACAGGTTTTATTTTAGTTCTTTCTGTAGAGCTTTATCACATAAAAGTACAACTTTAATATTTCTCCTTAATACTGTATTGAGAGTCGTGGTAATTTATTATGGAAAGCATCAAGTTTTAACAAATTAATACTAATGAATTGTACCTTTTTCTTCCAGAAAGCCATTTTGTCTTTTTGAATCTCTTTCCTTTTGTTAATTTCTTATTCCAAAAAGGAGTTCATCTAATCCTACAAATAATTGCTTTCTTGGCTTTATTTTGATAACGTAGGATTTTTCTCTTAAATCCCACTTTGAGGCAATGCAAAAATCCTTTTAAGGATTCACAAATTTAAAAAATGTGTATGTATTTTAAATACTAGCTTATATTAAATAAAAGTTATATACCTTCCCTTTTCAATGAGTTTTAAGACAGTGTTACAAGTTCAGTCTGAAAACTGTCAGATTTTTCTAAATTAGTTTTATCTGAATGATTTAGTTACACTTTGATTAGAATGAAGAATCACAGAATTTTATAATTATATAAATATCTTGAAAGGGTATTTAATTCAATCTGCATATTTGAGTCGATGAAGGAACCAAAGAACAGAAATTTTGAAACCTTTGAGTTCTCATTGATCTTTGGCTATTATTAGGGTTGCCATATAATTTTCTACCCAACCCAGGACATTTTTGATAAAGATAGTATGAGTATATAGATTATGCAACAGGTTTATATCCAGGATTGTCCTAGAAAAATTGTGACATATGAATAACCTTGCTTTTAGAGATATTAAATCTATGTATTTTTTTCAAATGATTGTATTTAGAGTACCTTCTTAAAGAATTTGAAAACAAATATTTATACTATTTATACTAATGAGATAAATGGTGTTAGGTATTAAATTTGCTTTGCAGAAAGTACTTTAACAAAAGTGACCAAATAGAATATGCTTCATGAATCTTAGGTGATTATGTCAAAGAAATTCAGTACAATGAAATACTGATGCCTTCAGAACGTAATATCCTTAGTTAAATACAAGGATGAATATCTATGATAACACTTTTTTGCATCCCTTTTCTTTGGAAAATTTAACTTATAGGTGACACAATGCCCCAAACCCTGCTACTTACCTTAAAAGAAAACATTAGTAATTAGGTTGTTTCTTCAAAGAGGTAAGATAAAATATTAAATAAAATTTCAAACTAAACTCTAGATAATAGATTCTTACATAGATTGTCATTATTTTCCTACATATCACTTTTTCTTTGAAGTAAGTCACAGTAATTAACCCTAGAAGAAATGTTTGATCATCTGAAATTTTACTGGCTAGCTGCAAGAATTAAATAATGCCTTACCTATTCAAGGTAAGTGATTTGTTAACTTTTTATGAATAATCAGGTGACTATTGTCACTAAATCACAGTCTCTGCATATAAAAGATATCCTTTACATCAGAACAGGTGAGTTTTGCATTGCAGTCCAGATTACACCAGTCACTAGTTCATGTTTCCCAGTGGAGCTTTGCTGAGCCTGTGTTAGTGCCTGAGTGAATAAGTGACTCTTGGAGAGATGGTGAAATGGACACATGAAAACATTAAATGACTTATTTGACAAAGATCTAAGAAAAAGTCTTTCCCAGGATTCTTTCTGAACTGTTCACAAAATGACTGTGATCATTTTCCTGTAATGCTTCTTTTCATTTTATTTTTCTTTTCTGTTGAAAATTTCAGTATTTGAAGTGCCTTAATTATAAGATGAGTAAAAAAAAAATATTTTCTAACCAGATACCTCTCCACTTAATTTCGTGTTCACTTTTATATATAGTGTATGGAAAGAAAAGGATGAAAAAGAAAGATAAAAAAGAAGGTAATTATGAGTCTCTAAGAAGTCTGTAAAGATATCAAAAGACTTCAATGCTGATTTTTAGGAAAGTATTACTTACTTAAAAAGTTTCACCTAGAAAACCCTATTCAATTTTAAGTAGACAAAGCTTTCTGAAACTCATTATAGAATAGACTATCACAAAAAATTCTTAAAAGCTTTTATTATGAAATTGTATAAAGCATATTCCAATTAGCATTAATTGTACTGTGGCTGAAACCAGCAGCTTCCTGAGCTATATCAAGGGAGAGACGTGTAGTACCTAAATTGCCCACGATATCTAAAATAGTTGTAGATTTTTATGTTCATTTAATTGTGGCTGATTGGCCTTCCCTTCATTATAAACTTACCTTAAAATTAGAACAAGAAGCAATAGTGATTAGATAAAATATCTGTTTCTACTACTTTAAAAATCTAGTTAAAATATTTCTGTTTTAGTACATATGTGTTATCCTTTATTTTACTGTTTCTTTTTCCCTTCTCCCTTTTAATATTCTAGTTCTTTCCACAACTATGTCTAAAAGTTTGAAAAATCCTGTCTTTTAAATATCAAAACAATAAATAGCAAGCTTGACACATTTCTTTTGTTCTAGCAACAAAAGATTCTTTTCAGATCTAAGATTTTGTGATTCTATGAAGTGTTGGTACAACTGCCATATTTGCCTGGAAATATTATTCTCATCAAATGTTAAGGGAAAAGCATTCTATTTTTACTTTTCTCTGCATAGCTTCTCCCAGTAGGCTGCTGTGCTGATCATAAATAGCAGTAACACCTGCTCGTAAGGCTTTGGAAAATGGGTATGAGAAGAAATTGACAATTATTTGTTGAAAGTGAAACTATAATGTTTAAATACCACTTGCAACTTTTAAGAGTCAGGTGTAGAAAGAGACATGATGATTCTGTGTAGATCAGCCATTACCCTCTGTCAGGCCAGAAACCTAGAGACTTTTATTCAGAGCAACCCCTTCTTGCCCCATTTTTGCAGGGAAAAACAAAGAAGTATAGTGAGAAGGAAAAACAAATTTGGATAAGGGATGTAGGTTCTCATGATAGCTCTGACACTAAATAATTGTGTAAGGTTTTGTGTGTAGACATGGGATATTTTCTGCTCTCTATAGCAGAGCTAAGACAGGACCAATTAGCCCAAGCATCAACCCATTTTTCTTTACATATTGTTCTGTTGCTGTCTTTACGGAGCAGAAAATGGCAAGTTTAGAAAGGAATTAACACTGAGTAAGCCTGAAACTGGAACAATAGGTGGGGCATTGTCATCTATTTCAGATTATGAGTGAGCTATAATGATTCACACTATTAGCATACATATTTTTAAGTTTCAAGTTAGAAAAAAAAAATGTCTCTGGCCTGTATTTTTTCTCGTCTTTAAGCTCAGAACATTACAAGAGAGATTTCTAGGATGGATTTCAGTTAGAAAATTTTGGATCTCCATTTGTTTGAAAATTATAATTGTCATATATCCAGGGATGTAAAGAAAGCTGAAGCTATAGACCACCACTGACCAATAGTAATAGAATGTGATCCACATATTAATTTTAATATTTCTGTAGCCAAGTACCAAGGAAAGTGTTTTAAAGGTGAAATTAGTTTTTTAAACAACATATTTAATACAATGTATCCAAAGATTATCATCTCAATGTGTAATCAGTATTTTCAGAAATTATTCATGAAATATTTTTCTTTTTTGTGCTAAGCTTTGGACTCTGGTACATATGCCCCACTTAGAGCATCTCAATTCAAACTCACTACATGTCAAGTAGTTGATAGTCACATGTGGCTAGTGGCTAAAATGCCGGTCAGCACAGCAATGGACAGTAAGTGAAGGGGTACTTAGCTTGGATTATGAGTAGATTGGAGGTGGGGGAGAAACCAGCTGTTTGCTGAAACTGAAAGGCCCACATCCAAAGTATGGAGGTTTTCGCCGTTCTGTTTTCTATGGTTCCCTGAGTATCTCAAGTCTAAAACAATCTATTTTGAATCACAACCTTCAAATTGGAATGGATTCTGTAATTGTTTATGGCAGGTACTTTATACAGATTATTCATAAAGCTTGACTTGATTCTTCTGTAATGCTAGGTTCTTACAAGTCTCGTGTAGTTCTAATGGGAAATCAGGTGCCATTAACATACAATACCCAGAGAAACAGATGACAATAACTTTCACCAAGATCTCTTTCTTCACCTTTAGTATTCCTTTTTAATTTTCTATTGTTGTCAGTGTAGTACTAGGTCTAGATCTCAAGAATTCCAAAAAAATCAAGAAGTTAAATATTCTTTCTCCCTCCTGTTCAGGGATAATTTTTACCTGTAATTTTATTGCCCCCACCATGTTGTTTAAATGGGTCCGATCATGATCGCTACTCAGTAAGTCCAACTAGTGGTTGCCAGATCTTAGGAGTGAGCCCTCTGAGTGGGCTTGAGCACCCACTGCTGCCTGGTGGTGTTCTGCCTGATTGAAGGAAGTGTGGAGTTTTGCCTGAGTGTAGGAGAGGTATGATATTCTGAGGATTCTCTTAAAATACCAACTCACCAAACATGAAGCTTCTATCATCCAAGCTGTCATCACCCATCCAGGCTGTGTAGGTTTCTCTACCTACTCCACCTAAACTCCGCCAAGCAGACTACTACCATATTGGTCATTTTAAAAAATAGTCTTTAAATAAACCCTGAACTTGACCATGTAGAGGCTTCTGCTCACCCTCTAACATCATCCCACAATGACCTTCTTCCAGCTCCCCACAGTTCTCTACTTGTGAAATGCCATCTATCATTCAAGTCCTGCTTCAACTGATTTGTTTTCCCTGGTCCTCCAGCACAAGTCTACCAAGTGATGTGCCATCCTCCCCTTTATTGCAGAGCACTTCTTGTATTCTATCCCTGGGTTGTGCTTCTCACTGGTTGCCTGGCAACACACACCCATAGTCATCTAAACATTTCCCACCAAGTACCTAGCACATAGTAGGCATCTACTTTCATTAAAAAAGGTTCATTGAACCTCAGCTTTCTCTCAGTACCATGAATTATTGCTGGGATTTCAGGTACCAAGTTACAGTTTTTTGTTTGTTTGTTTTGAGGCGGAGTTTCGCTCTTATTGCCCAGGCTGGAGTGCAATGGCACAATCTTGGCTCACTGCAACCTCTACCTCACAGGTTCAAGTGATTCACCTGGCTCAGCCTCCTGAGTAGCTGGAATTACAGGCACCCTCCACCAAGCCCAGCTAATTTTTTGTATCTTTAGTAAGAGACGGGGTTTTGCCATATTGGCCAGGTTGGTCCCAAACTCCTAACCTCAAGTGCCAAGTTGTAGTTTTTAACATATATATGACTATGTAGCATGGGCTTTTGGTCGTTTTTTACTGAAATTTTAATTGGTAAGTTTAACTTAATTTTTCTTCTCTTTCCTTTTCATTCAGTGTAATACCTACCTATTATGTGTGTATGTGCATGTTTGGAGAGAGAATGAATATATATATGTACTATACATGTATATATGTATATGTTAAACTTTCAGCAAATGGCTTTTATGTTTCTGTTTTAGCATGATCTGTATATGTTAATAAAGAAAAAATATTATTTAAAAAGGCTGAACTAAATATGCTAAATTAGAATTAATATTATAGAATTAGTTATGAAATAATCTCTAAAGTTTTAAAATAGAAAATGTCTTTTCTTTAATATATGATCAACTTTTAAGCTTTTTTGAAAATTTCTTTTTTTAATTAGCACATTATAATGGTATGTATTTGTAGGGTATAGTTTGGTGTTTCCATGCATATAATGTTGTGTAATGATCTAATTAGGGTAGTTCAAATACCCATCACATCATACATTATTTATCATATTTTTTGTGTGTTGAAAATGTTCAAAAGCCTCTCTTCTATCTATTTTATAATATACAGTGCTTTACTGTTGACCATAGTCACCCTACTGTGCAATAGAACACCAGAACTTATTTCTCCTAACTGTCATTTTGGCCCCATTGACCAATTTCTCCTCTTCCTCTTCCCCTCTCTGCTCCCTCTCCCAGTCTCTGGTAACCACTATGCTACTTTCTCTTTCTATGATGTCGACTTTTTATTTTAGCTTCCACTTTTCCATCTATGCCTGGCTTATTTCATTTAACATGTTGCCCCCCAGGTTCATCCAGGTGGTCACAAATGACAGGATTTCATTCCTTTTTATGGCTGAATAGTACTCCATTATGTGTATTAATTTATATATATATATATGCCATTGTGTGTATATATATGTATACATGTACATATAATGTGGTGCATATATATATGTACATGTACATATATATACACGTCACATTTTCTTCATCCATTCATCCATTGATGGGCAGGTAGGTTGATTCCATAGCTTGACTACTGTAAATAGTGCTGTAATAAACATGAGAGTGCAGATATCTCTTCAACATACTGATTTCATTTCATTTTAATCCAGTAGTGGGATTGCTGGATCATATGGTAGTACTGTTTTTAATTATTTGAGGAATCTCCATACTGTTTTCTATAATGGCTGCACTCATTTGCAATCTCACCAACAGTATCAGTGTTCCTTTTTTCAACCTTTTAATCTTAACTTCAGGAAAATTCTAAATCATCAATGAAAATATTTAATATGTGGTAGACCTAACTGCAACAATTAGAAACATTGTTCAAAATAATGTTAAACATTTATATTTGTATTTGTACATTCTAAAATGTTCAGTATTTTCTTTTTTACTTTTCTTTAACTGTCATAATACGTTTATCTCTATGACAGTGGAGCACAGGCTGAGAACCCAAAAAGAGAAAGAACAATAGACTCAACTCTCTACAGCCTGTAATGGGTTAATTTTTTAAGTTTAAAACAAAACAAAAGAATTGAATGTTGAAAGTGTTTTCATTTTCTTTCTTTTTTTTTTTCTTTTGACAGAGTCTCGCTCTGTCACCCAGGCTGGAGTGCAGTGGCGTGATCTCGGCTCACTGCAACCTCTGCCTCCTGGGTTCATGCCGTTCTTCTGCCTCAGCCTCCTGAGTAGCTGGGACTACAGGTGCCTGCCACCACACCTGGCTAATTTTTGTTTGTTTGTTTATTTGTTTTAGTAGAGACGGAGTTTCACCGTGTTGGCCAGTATGGTCTCGATCTCCTGACCTCGTGATCTGCCAGCCTAGGCCTCCCAAAGTGCTGGGTTTACAGGCGTGAGCCACCACGCACGGCCTGAAGTGTTTTCATTTTCTATCACTACCTTTCTTAGTTGAAAAAGAGGAAAGTAGATGAGAAGCATGTTTGTAATAGACAAAAAAGCAATTGTCCTTCTCAATCTGTAAAAATGTTCATTCCTTCCCGCAAAACACATTCAGTAAAATTTTTCCATCCAACAGTCAAAAGTCAAAAATCTTTCCAATTGATTACAATTTCATATTCTTTGAAAGCCAGACTTTCCTTTCTCTGTTCATTTGTAGTTATTCTATAGTTTTTTTTCAGATAGGATTATAACTAAACTAGTCTTATCTTTAATATTTTAACAACTATTAGACCAGGCATAGTGGCTCACACCTATAATTTGAGCACCTTGGGAGGATTGCTTCAGCCTAAGAGTGTGAGTTCAGCCTGGGCAACATAGACCCCATCTCTACAAAATTTTTTTAAAAAATTAGCCAAGTGTGTTGGTATGCACCTGTGGTCCCAGCTACTTGGGAAGCTGAGGCAGGAAGATCACTTAAGCTAGGAGGTCAAGTCTGCAGTGACTCATGTTCACACCACTGCATTCCAGCCTAGGTGACAGAGTGAGACTCTATCTAAAATAAAATAAAATAACTTCCAAATGTATGCATATTTATCTCATTAAATGAGGATTGCTTGACTACTGATCTGATCTTTATTCAGAATCAAGGTTTACTGCAGTGACATATTTGTGCATTTTCCTCAAATATTAAATTAATTTGAGTCAAATGCTATGCTTCCCATAGCTTGGAGGAATTTGATTTGGTGACTTGAGCCACTGACCTGGTTAAAAAAGTCTATAGAAACATCTGGTGCCGTGAAATAAAAGACACTAATACAATGAACACTCATTTCCCCCTGAAGCCTGTATAAACCATATTCATTATTGCTATGTTAAATGATTATATGTCTTGAGTTTTTCCCTACCCCCAGTCCGCAGGAACTTTAGAAATGGATATACACTAAACCATAAAGAGTTTGCTTGATTTATGGCAATGTTGCCAAAGCTGTTGAACATTTAGTAAAAATGCAAAATGTTCTGGTGCCTTTAAAAACATCTAAACTTGCTTTGTCTTAGTTCTTGCAATGCCACCCATACACAAAAGTTATTAAATATTTCTCTGTGCATGCTCACTACAGTGTGGCAGGTGTAATACAGCATACAGGTAGGCTGAGTTCTTACCCATAAGAAAGTTAGAAAGTTGTCTGTTAGGTTTTTATATTCATGTCTGTTTTTATACAGACAAAACGAGGTAGTGAAAGCAAAAAAAAAAAAATGGAATGGAAAGGGGACAGAAACATCTTTGGGATTTCAACAGATATTAATAGTTATATGCACTGATATTGTAAAGCCGGTACTTGTCACCTTTTACATTATAAGCCTACTTTTGGAAGTGTGTCAGAAAGAAGATAAAGGTCATATTGCTTAAGGCCCACTAGGAACATAAATGATAGGGAAAAAAATCTAGCCCATAAATTGGCAAATTACCATGTACCGTGATTTAATAATCTATAAGACATCTTAAAATGAGCAAAATGGATCATTGAACTTATTTTTTTTTCCTTACCATAAATGTATAAGCTGGTATGCTGTGATTAATTTAGATCAAAATTTCACAATGACTTCCTTTTTAAAATAATGCTTTGTCTGTCTCAGTGTATGACTAAGAGCTCTTAGGCCCTCTTATGTAGGAGATGAGACTGTATAAGCACTACAAACAAGAATTTACAGGGATCTCCAGCTTAAATTGAAAAGTGGATCTATGATACCTTTATAAACGAGTGTGGGAGTAAAGGGTGCAGAGGAAGAGGTTACAAGAATTTTCAGGATTATGAGTACTCAAAATGAATTAGATAGTTAAGAGACTGTTTTTAAATATTTCTTAGGCACAGTCTGAAAAAAAATCTTACAAATGAGAACTATTCATGTCTTATGCTTAATTGACATATATGAAAATTCTTTTGCCTCCAAACCCAAATGTCATGTTTGGAAACCAAAGGATAACATTATACATTTGAAAACCCCATTTCATAAAAGAATACTTTGTCTCTTTTCCCAGAGAATCTTGGGTTTGTCCCACTGAGAAAAAAGAGAACTCGAATGTAGCTATAGAATGATCTCTTGATCCTTGGACAAAACTGAGGAAAAAGTCTAACAAATGCATCGCTTTGCAGTAAATTAGATCAGATTTCCGCATCTCCGCGCTCAGTCTGTGAGCTGACAGTTCAGTAAAATGTTCCCTTGTAAGGTTCGCCCTCTTAGGAAAAGGGGCAATAATTCATCATTAGGATATCAGAGTCCAGGTGTAGATGGAAACTGATGGAGCCTCCAGCGAGGCAGGGAAAGTGCGTGGAAGAAGAAAATTTTATCTGAAGCCTAATTCCCTGGTTACAGCAGAGAATAATTAAGATAATATTACTTCAAGAGTCCTTTAATGATTAAAAATCACATATGCAGAATCCATAAATTGGAGGGCAACAAATTGAAAGGCTATAACGTCAGAGAACTGTTTTGTGCACATTGTAGTGGAAAGTACACTCGTGGCAGTGTGCCGTACGGGCAGCCATCAGAGACGCGGACCATTCCAAGGACTTTGTTTAGATGCAACAAATCATTTGTCTGTTATTAACCCAGAGCTTGTAATTATGCAGATTGCCATAGATTTTCCTGGGCCTGGAAGTGAGATTGAGGGTTGTTCACAGTATAGCAGGCAGCTCAGGGCTGGCCATGCATTACTGAACTTGCCACATTTATCATGTTGACTGATGGCAGCAGAAGCAGGTCTCAGGTCCCAGTGGTTAATGTAGTGGGTAATTAACTGTCATTTGCCTAGTAATAGGCTGATGATCAATGGTTTGTGTGGAAACAAATTCTAATCAGGTAGCTGATAAATGCTCAGCTAGCGAGAGCAATTGAAATTGGGGGAAACTATGTCCAGAATTTCAAAATGGCATTGTGTGTGTATGTTTATTAGATATGAACAAACTGAATAATTCTTAAAAATGGCTTTATCGCATGTTAACCAGATTTTATATACAGAAGTATATCTATATTCATTGAATAAAGAACTTTTAAGTTTTTCTTATTTCTCAAAAATAATGAAGAACAGAAGAAACAATGGCACTTGTAAGTGATGTGCCTCCTAAGTAGGTCATGTTAAGTACACTGAAAAATAAATATGAAATGTTAGAATGAACTAAAAAAATTCTTCTTACAAATGAGTAGGATGAAAGCTTTAGTTTGTGATGGTTTTATTTTTTGATGATGCCAGTAGGAGATGTGAGGTATTACATTTTCAAGGAAGTTCTTTTTAAAGAAATATTATTTATCAAAATACGGATTACAAACTGAGAACATGAAGGTTATTTGTGTTATATTCCTTAAAATAAGCATACTAAAGTATTTTTAAATTCATGAAGGAAAAATAAGTGTTTAACAATTTTGAATTTGATCTTCTTGAATGTAAACTTCGCTTACTTTTTATCAAGTGCACAGACTATGTTAGCAAAGTCTTTAAAATGCATTTATTGTTTCTCCCTTCAAGGCGCTTATGCTCTTCAAGGGACCATCCAATAAAAATATGAGCATAAACATTTATTGCACATTTTGCCAGACACTTAGAAACCGTCCTCACAACTGTTTCCAACAACTGTCATTATGCTGGTAAAAGGAAAGAGTTATAAACTTGAAAATGAATATGCAAGCCTTAAGAAAAGACTTCTCTTTGGAGTCTATAGAAAGTCATAACAGAGACTTCAGCACATTTGTGCCTAATCCTTAAATTCAATCAAATGAAAGGCTATGTTTTTAAAAGTACATTTTTATAACCAAAATGAGTTTTCTCTATAGCACCTTTGAATTCATTAGTTTAGAACTGCTTTTAATTTGGTCTTTCCCATGAGAGCCATTATATTTTCCTCCTGTCAGCCTGACGCTGGAGAAAAAAGAAAACTGGCAGATGTAGTGTTTTTCATCTAGCTTGCTTCCTAGTAAAAAAGTGCGTTAACTACTATGCATGGAATATTATTTATAATAATTCTTCCCCACCACTATCAACTTTAAAGAAACTTGGTTTAAATATTGCCAGTGCAAATGGATAAAATATTTCTTCACATTATGAAATCAAAGACATTTCATTTTGTGCTTATTTTTAGGTCATTACAATAACTATTCTCAGGAATCTGCAGCAAATAGGAATTTTTTAAAATCCTAGACAATTCCAATGCTTCTAACAGTATATTATGCTTCAATTTCTAGTCTAGCTGTATATAGTTTACAGCCTCATTTACTTTAATGTGCTACTTGAATAACATAATCATAGCTGGAACTATGGTATAGAGCCATAAGGTGCATGCATGTGCCTCTATGTTTTTTGACTATTTAAATGGCTTGTTCATAAATGTATTTTTAATAATAACAGCAAACCTTTTAGTAACTAAATGTCAAAAAATAATGAGTCATTCGTTAGTTGGTTCCTTTCCCAACTAAAATGTTTAATATATAACATTAAGATCAAAGTTACATTGCTTTTATATTTTCTGTATACTCTAACCCAGAGAAGATTTTTGCTATGAATTCACCCCCATTGACTTCTGTTGACGTGTAGTTATGTAAGCTTCCTAATGTATTTGTCTTCTCCTTTTCTTCTCAAACAAGATGTGATTTTCATCAAGGAAGGTCAACGGAGAATATATTGCAGAAGAATATTTATGCATACACCTAGGATAAAACCCACTTGTGTACATCATAAGGCATTGTGTATTGATAGCTTTACAGGGTATATTAGCATCATCTCTCTTCACAATCTCAGATTTCTCTGTAAGAGTTTCTAAAAAAAAAAAATGTTTCTTATTCTAGGCTCTTCGGTGTAACGGGAAACTGTGCTGCCTGTAGTAAGCTCATCCCTGCCTTTGAGATGGTGATGCGTGCCAAGGACAATGTTTACCACCTGGACTGCTTTGCATGTCAGCTTTGTAATCAGAGGTAAGCAGATCTCTTTTTGGTCTCTAAAAAATGGTAAGCCTCTCTGTGCTGACCATTGATTTAATAGGTGGAAATTATATTCGTACATTTAAAGCAATTAATCTCAGCATTTTTCTGTTCTGTAAACTTTAATCCTATGCCAGAAACAAACCACTAAGGAGAAGAAAGGTTTTAAGACTTACTTCTACCTGAAAGAAAAGCATCGTATAAAGAGCACATAACAGAAAACGGAAACACTTCTGTAAACTTTGACTTCTTTTACTCATTCCTTTCTTTTATTATTTTCCTGTCTTTTAAAAAGTACTTTTAAATATCTCCTTTTTTGTACGACTTATGTGAGCAAATAAATTCTCAGTGAAGCAAATATACAGGAATTTGTTGCAGGTATTTTGTATTCTTCTTATTGTTTATATTTTAATTTCCTTATCTCTCGTGTTTTTGTTTTTGTTTTTTTTAACACAAGGTCTGGTTCTGTCACCCAGCCTGGAGTGCAGTGGCGCTAACATGGCTCATGCAGCCTCAATTTCTGTGCTCAAGCAATCCTCCTGCTTCAGCCTCCCAAGTACTTGGGAGTACAGGTGTGCACTACCATGCCTGGCTAATTTTTTTTTTTTTTCATTTTTTATGGAGATGGAGTCTCACTATGTTACCCAGGCTGATCTCAAACTCCTGGCCTCAAGCAGTCCTCCCACCTCAGCCTCCCAAAGTATGGGAATTATAGGCATGAGCCTCCACCCCCACCCACTGTAGATGTTTACCTTAAATTTTAACCCTGTGCTATATGTACTTTTGCAGTTATTTCAGTTATCTTTGAGAATCAGGCCAGATATAGCTAATAATTAAACAATTATCATCATTGGAGAGGAGCATTTGAAAAAGTGTTGAACAGAGAATCGGGAGACCTAAATTCTAATATGGGCTCTGCCACTAATAAGCTGTGTGATCTTAAACCAAAACTTTCCCTCTCTGGACCTCAGGTTTTTCATTTGTAACATATGAAGCTGAATTAGTTCATCTCAGAGAATTCTTTCAGCTCGAAAGTATTATCACTTAATTCCATTTTTTTCTTATTGAAAGTTATATTTTTTTTATTTCTGTGAAAACTATATACTACTGGCACCTATTTTATGTGATAAATGGAGAGGATTTTAGAATATTAAAATGTGCATATTAAAAATACAACATTTCAAAAATTAGAACACTTGATAGATTTTAAAGAAAATGAAATCACTGAGTTTCTGTGAGAACACCTGGACAGAGTATAGAATCAATAAATATTAGTTGCATCAAGTTCTCAGTTATTGTAATTTACTCTGAAAGGCACTATTTGATGCAGAATCTTCTCGTGAGACCCTGTAGAACAGTAGAAAGAATGTGACATTTACAGTGAGAACGGGATTCACATTTCAGCACCGCCATATCTTAGTGAATGTATTAGCTGTGTGATCTTGAGTATGTTACTTAATCTCTCTGAATGTGATTCCCACACCCATAAAATAGAAACACTAATACCTCTCTTGCAGAGTTTGAAACTTAAATGAAATAATTTATATTAAATGTCAGGAACACAACAGGCTCTCAGAAGTTAGCTATTTTTGTAATTTACCAAGTAATATTCCACTACCTTGACTTTCCCACAAGACATTATATCACAATAGTGCTTCTTGCTAAATGTAGATATTCAGATTGTGGCCTAATATACCTTATAATATAATAGTTACCCAGACAATCATTCAAGATGTTATCTTACAATGTCTTGACTCTTCCCAACAAGTACTGAGAATCAAAGCAAGTTCATTCAGTCTAGGGTAACATTTAGACAAAAGTAAATCGGCAAATGCACATGTTTTTGGTAGGGATAAGGATATACAAACACAAACATTCCCACATCCATACTGACACATTTGACACATTTATGTACATGTATATATGTATTTTATACATTTTAAAGGTGTATGAGTAGTAAATTTAGAATACTTTTGTTTACTTGTCATGCTGATCAATTAATAGCAGCCAGTAACAATGCAGTTCCCGGCTGGGCGCGGTGGCTCAAGCCTGTAATCCCAGCACTTTCGGAGGCCGAGACGGGCGGATCACGAGGTCAGGAGATCGAGACCATCCTGGCTAACACGGTGAAATCCCGTCCCTACTAAGAAATACAAAAAACTAGCCGGGCGAGGTGGCGGGCGCCTGTAGTCCCAGCTACTCGGAGGCTGAGCCAGGAGAAGGGCGTGAACCCGGGGGGGCGGAGCTTGCAGTGAGCTGGGGTCCGGCCACTGCACTCCAGCCTGGGCGACAGTCTCAAAAAAAAAAAAAAAAAAAAAAAAAAAAACGCAATTCCCATTATGGAATCATAAAGTGATTGCTTTTCTACATATAAATGATTACATATTCATAGTAGAAAATTTAGAAAATAGAAGAGGATAAAAACAAAACATTGTCCCATGTCTCACTATTCTAAAAGAAAACATTTTAATATTTTGATATATAGTCAGCTATACATGTTTCTATGTATATAGGACAAATGACATTGTATGAATATTATACTCACATTTAAGCAAATGAAAGAAAAGTTACAAGGAAGAATCCTAATGTTTGATATTTGGACTTTTTCACTCAATTTATATTGTGCGCCTTTTTACCTGCCATTAAAAATTATTAAGATATTTTAAGCTTTCCTGAAGTTCAGTTTAATGGACAGAGCTTCACCTGTCTTCTAATATCAGATACACAAGCTGTTTCTTCAAAAGTTTTATGCTGTAAATAGTATCAGTATTATCAATATAAAAATGGACCTTATGAGACCCTGTAGAACAGTAGAAAGAATGTGACATTTATAGTAAGAACGGGATTCACATTTCAGCACCACCATATATTAACGGATGTATTAGCTGTGTGATCTTGAGTATGTTACTTAATCTCTCTGAATTTGATTCCCACACACATAAAATAGAAACACTAATACCTCTCTTGCAGAGTTTGAAACTTAAATGAAATAATTTAAATGTCAGGAACACAACAGTTTCTCAAAAATTAATTATTTTTGTAATTTACCAAATAATATTCCACTAACTTGACTTTCCCACAAGACATTATATCATAGTAGTGCTTCTTGCTAAATGTAGATATTCAGATTGCATAAAAAACAAATGCTCATATCTCTATCTGGTTAAATTCGTGGAAGCATAATTTATTAAACAAGGTGTATAACAGTTTGAAGGCATATGCTATACATTGCTAAATGATCTCCAGGAAAGTTATACCAATTACCCTCCTAGCAGAAATCTATAAAACTATATATTCCCTCACATTCACTCTAGGAATTATGTTTTTTTAAAAAAAATCCTTGTCACCTTGAGGGATGATTTCTAACTATAATTTCCAATTGGCATTTATCTGATTCCTGGTGGCCCTTTGGTATTCCTTCTTTTAGAGAAGTAGGCAGTTTATATCCTTTGTCCATTTTTTTCTATTAAGTAGGCTTACCTTTTTTATCCATGTTCTACATAGAAAATAAAAACATCATTCAAGTGCTAAACCCAGCCTAAATTCTATTATGATGCAAAGTAATTGTAGGTTGTTAATGTTATTTACAAATCATATGTCAATTTTATTTCACCATTGAAATAAAAAGTTGCATTCACGATTAAGTCTGTCTCTTCAGGAGAACTCAGTCAAGTAAGACAAACACTCCTAAATTTTGACTCTAAAACTGTTCACATTCTTATTGCTGCAAAATACTATTCTAGTATCATTAAAGTACCTAATATATTTCTGTGTTCGCTTCATTTATTACATGCCATAATGGGACTGCATATCTTTAGTGCTGGTTATGCACAATTAGCACTTAGTTATTGTCGTGTCACCTCAGCCCTTACAAGACAAACTTCTTTAATGCAAGAAGTCAGCTAATCTTCATCAGTCAAGCAAAGCAGACAAATTTTATTACCCAGGATACAGAAGGCTTTAATACAGGAGATTCTCCTTTTACTCTGAAGTTTGCTTCAGTCCCCTCTAGGAAACCCATATCCCACTTCCAGTAGCCAAATCATTGTCACAATATTGCACTTTTTCAAGTGAAACACAAGGCAAATAGGTAATTCATAGGCATTTTCCCTTAAGCAAACTTTATTGACTTCTGAAGTTGTGGAATTACACAGGTTTGTGAATTGTATTCAGCAGTCATTTCATCTTAACTTTTAAATCAAAGTATCATTAAGATCTAAAGCATTTCAAAAAGTAACAGTAATAATAACCTTTCAGGATTGATTGTTCCTTATATATAGATCTCCTCTGCCCCTTTTAGAGGAGTATAGCTGAAATGTGAATCCTGCATTAAAATTCTGCTAGTTTCTCTATTTTAAAAGGTACCGCAGGAGGGTTATTTAAGCTTGTTTTATGGTATCTTGAATCTCATTCAGAATTGGAAGACTCTATATAACTGGTTAATTTCTTAAAGGTGAATCAGTCCCTTCTTAGAAAACTCGGTAAAACTAAATGATAGTTTTGTAAGAAAAGGGAAAAAAAAAGCTTGTGATGAAATTTTCCCAAATAAGTACAATTATGTAACAATTAATTTTCTTTTTTTTTCAGAATAAAGCACTGTGCTAGGCTCTGTGGAAGCTGAGGTTGATAAAATCTAGTTTATTTCTTAGAGGTGTCCAGAACTATGGGAGACACAGGACATCAAAGACTTACAGAAGAGTGTAATCGATGCTAAATAGATCTATACTGAGGGAAGAGAGAGCCATCCTTCTTGAAGTGTTAGGGAAGCATCAAAGGCCGGATGTGCTGAGTCTTAAAAAAAGAACTCCCTAGAACTGGTTGACTTATAGGAAGTGTGTTTTTGCTGGGGGCTGGGGAAGATGAGGGAGCCAGGGAGCAGTGAGGAAAGGAATTTTCGGGCAAATTGAGCAACGTGCAAAGGCATGCAGATGTGAAAGCATTTGACGTGTTTAGGAAATGAAAAGCAGCT
Organism: Rhinopithecus roxellana; assembly: GCF_007565055.1. Taxonomy (NCBI): domain Eukaryota; kingdom Metazoa; phylum Chordata; class Mammalia; order Primates; family Cercopithecidae; genus Rhinopithecus; species Rhinopithecus roxellana. The sequence goes on along the minus strand of NC_044558.1, from coordinate 123,920,386 downwards.
CAGTATGTTCAGAGATTAGAGAAGCGGTTTGGGAGGCATATGGAGGAGTAGAAAGAGAGCAAGCACCTAGAGGAAATGAAATGGTAAACTTAGTCTTTGAAAAGCCATTAAATAAAAGTCAAAATGAATACAAATTTAAACTACTCATCTAAAATACATTTGTGATTTAAAGCTATTGGTTTCTGGAATAAATCTACCTTAACCAATTTTTATTGACCACACACCTTAAGTGGTAGTACAGTTTATGATGGTTCTGCAAAGGGTTCAAAAGAAATATAACTCGTGGTCGTTTACCGCAGAACTGCTGACTATAATGGGAAACCAGTTACGCTTTCATGAGAAATTTTGAAACACCAAAATAAACAGTACACCAATAAATAAGTGCTTTGGGAAAGAGCAGAATAAGCAAATTTACATGGTCAGAGGATGTTGATGGAGCGAATGGGAACTCAAGGATTGTTAGAATTTAAGTAGACAGAAAAAGGGGAGAAGTATTTATTGCTAGGGAACACCTTAAGTAAAGGTGAAAAGATTATCATTATCAAATAGGAATGATAGCGAATTCTGATAAAGTATTAGCCAAACACCCAACACTGTTCTGAGTATTTTACATGTACTCACTCATTTAATACTCAAAATATCCCGTAAATAGTTAGTTATTAGCTTCACTTGACAGATGAGGAAAGTAAAGTATAATAAATGTAAGTAACTTGCCCAAGATTACAGTTAGAAGAAAATGGTAGACTCGAGACTTAAACCCAGCCGGGCGCGGTGGCTCAAGCCTGTAATCCCAGCACTTTGGGAGGCCGAGACGGGCGGATCACGAGGTCAGGAGTTCGAGACCATCCTGGCTAACACGGTGAAACCCCGTCTCTACTAAAAAATACAAAAAGCTAGCCGGGCGAGGTGGCTGGCGCCTGTAGTCCCAGCTACTTGGGAGGCTGAGGCAGGAGAATGGTGTAAACCCGGGAGGCGGAGCTTGCAGTGAGCTGGGGTCCAGCCACTGCACTCCAGCCCGGGCGACAGAGCGAGACTCCGTCTCAAAAAAAATAAAAATAAAAATAAATAAATAAATAAAAAGATTTAAACCCAAGGAATCTGGTCTCCCTCTCTGGAGTCAGGTTCATTTCAACAGAGGTATTTTATTGTCTGACTAAGAGCATATAAATGTGAATAGATACAGTGGAGTTAAAGTAAGGTAAATTTGAATAATGTATAGCAAGATTTGGGGTGTGGGTAGCGTAATTTGATACAGTAAGGGCTGTTAGCGGTGAGATGTAGAATGACAACCAGACTGTCAGTGGGAAAGACAGTAAACTTGTTCACAGGTGTATAGTGGTGGAATGAGTACGCAACCCAGAACTCTTACTGAAAACAGTGTAGTATAGAAATCTCTAACTTACAGTTAACTGAAGATGTGGAATAGGAAAGCATAGACACTAGAAATATGGATTGGATCTCCCTTGTTACCCAAGTGTTGTAACATAGAAATTAATCATAATTGTCAGTCACTAACTTTAGGGAAAGAAGATGGCTAGGCTAACATTTTTATTTCTTAAAAGGGATGTTACCAGTGGAGGCTTCTTAGCATAGGCTTTTGATAACCTGCTTAAAATTAAGCACTATATTTTATAAGGATGATTTACTAGTTGTGCTTGTTTCATATACTTCTCAAGTCTCTAAGACTATATGAAGAATCACTCAAAAATATCTAGAAATTACATCTAATATTAATTCCAAAACATCAGAATCAAATGGTTTAATAATCCAATGGGGCATCTTCTTATTCCTTACCATAATTTTTTTTAAATGAGGGTAAAACTAATTGAACTGAGCATACTACAAGTAATTAGGGTCAGATTACAAGAAAGATTATGTTTATTTTTAGTAATTGTAGCCTGTTAATATACTTGCGGTATCCTCTGGCTATCACTCCTTTCGTAATGCTTTTTTTTTTTTTTTTCCTGCAAATGCTGAATCTCATAAGAAGTTGGTTAAATAACACTGGAAATGAGCATTTCTTACAAAATCACAGTTACAGCTTAATGTATTAAATACGTACTCTCTGTATTGCTCTCTCTCAAATTTCTTTATATGTATATATGAAGCATTTTTTAAAGAGGATATCAACCTTAATTGCATACCAATCATAATCTGCTCTTAACCACAGCTTTCAAGGCTGTTTTGTTTGAGTCACATGTGCAAGTGTGACATCCCCCATCTATGTTCTGTTTCATCTTGACCTTTAAGTATAAATTGAAATGCATATAAAATGCACTTTATCCAGTTGATAACATATTAGTAATAAAATGTGTCAGGCAGGGATATTTTAGAAAAGTTCTCTGTCTCTCTCTCTCTCTCTCTCTCTCTCTCTCTCTCTCTCTCTCTCTCTCTCTCCGTCTGTTGCTGTATATATGCCACCTAATTGAATAGTAGGCAGACTTTTTTAAGGTTACGCAAAAGAGAGGCTGAGGCAGGAGAATGGCGTGAACTCGGGAGGCGGAGGTTACAGTGAGCCGAGATTGCGCCACTGCACTCCAGTCTGGGCGACAGAGCAGGACTCCGTCTAAAAAAAAAAAAAAAGAAAAGTTATGCAAAAGAATAATAGTCCTAGAAAAAACCCAGTTATACCCTGTATTGCCGTTTAATCTTCACATTATTCTTGTAGCCTGCATGCTTTACTGCCCTCAGGTAAAAGCTTGAGTCTTGAATCCAAAAAGACTTAGGTTATTTTCCTTCCCTTATTACATATGTTCTAACTATAGAATCTTGGGCAGGGTTTTTAAATTCTGGAATGGAATCTTAGGTTTTTCCTCTGTAAAAAGCCATGATAATGCTTACTTTCTAGGTTGGATATAGGGAATAAATGTGATCATGAACATACATGCTTAGTATTTAGCACATGGTGAGTATGAAAAGGTGGCTGTTTTACCTATATTCCAAACATTGAGGTAAGATTTTAGATATTTCATTTCTACTCCTTGCCACAAGCCTACAAAGGCGACTGATGTCACAGGTATTAAAAACCAAAGTTTTAGTTTCAATTATCGAAAGTGGGAAGGTAGAGTTTGGACCCTACGGGTTGCAGTATACCTCTCTGCCTTTCAGACACTTTTCATTTGAACTTCTCTATAATCTAGTTGTAGGGCTCTTTTTCTCTTACACATGGGGAACTGAGACAGGGATGATCTGAACTGTACCCAGGTCTTGCAATGGGTAGGTGAGAGAGGCAGGACTCAAGACAGATCCCCAGGCTCTTGGTTTTGTGTTTTCTCACTATAATTACTTTGAATTTATTATTCTACAAATATAAATTTTCTAAACATGAAGGCCTCTAAAGGCACGAATGGCATGACATGACATGGTAACATGACAAAGAAAACATTTTTATTTGATGGCTAGTAGAATTTTAGGGCTTACTAAAAAAGTAAAGCAAAATTTTAAACAATATGGAGTTAAAAGAGAGTATTTCCGGATTAAATTGTTTTTAGTAAAAATGATTCAGTAATATCAGCTGCAACACAAGAGTGTTTTATTGAATCTACTTGTTTTTGGTGACATTTTATTATTTGCATATTAGTCGAAATTAATTTCAACAGTAATATAAATTTATGACTTTGAACAGTAAACATATTCTACATGCTATTTTATATAATTTCACATAAAAAATAAGCTGTCAATTTGACTACTTAGGTCTATTCAACAAGAGAAATATTTTCTTTTATTCAACATATCCTAGTCATCAGGATATTGTCAAACTGGTTTGTACAAACATCATTATTGAAGGGCAACATTTAAAGGATACAGGTTACAACTAATACAAAGAAAATATACTTAAAGCCCCAAACTTGAATTATTTATTGTATCCAGTAGCTTTGACCACAAACAACCCTAGGATTTCAAGATCAGTGCATAGTCTGTGCTTTCAATCAACACCATCAGCAGGCAGTAGTAATCCTGGGGAAAAAAAGTAAATTCCACAAATAAACAGAGCAATTTTCCTTTCAGAGGAAAGCTAATTCTTTTCAATCTACTTTTTTTTTATTACACTATTTTCCCCTCTATCTACTTAGCTAGTATAAGGATAAATTTCCAAAGCTACCCAGTTGGAAAAAAAAATAGGTTCACTGTTTGTCTAGCATTCCAATCTTTGCAAATGTAAATCAGTCCAACTGCTCCTCATTTAAACCTTCAACTTCACAAAACATTAAAGGGTGGTTTTCACTACACAATTTAATCTATCCACTAAGGTTTCTGCTGGAACATCATTTGAAATTGACTATCTGATAAAGAGAGACTACTATCAAAGGTCAGAGAGGTCAACTTGTATAATTACAAGTAGTTTTACTGGGTCAACTCTACCAGACACCACTGTTTGAAGGTTAAATTGTTACAATTAAATATATATACAGATCTCCGCAGAGTTACTTTATTGTTAAATGTACCGGAAACAGAAAAAGCATTTATTTCTGACCTTAATTGTGTCCAAAGTGTCACCATGGGGAAATCATACAAAAAGAACATTTATTAAAAACATTACAGGCTTGCACATTAAATAATGCTTTATAAAATAAAATGCATAATTAGCTATTAGAAACTCATTTAATTTATCACATCAATATTAAGTAGTTCATTTAAGTTACTCCCTTTGGTTAAATTGGAAGTGCTCTAAGAAATGACATCAACTATTTCATGTTAGTGAACTTGCCACAAACAAAGGAATATGGCTCAGCATCAGAGTCTAATGCTAGAGCAACTCTCACTTCAGAATGATTACTTCTAGATTACTAAAATTTAATCACATTTTAATAACAGAGTAAAAGAAAGCTTTAAATGGGAAGCTTTAAAATGGGCTATTTTCTAATTGTTTGATTCATTTTAATGCCTTTTCCTTTTTTATTAAGTGCCTAAATGGCCAGAGATGAAATCATCCATAATTACTGCAGTGAAATATTATTACCATTCTTTCTTTTATTTTAATGGGTGTAAATACAGATCAGTTCCTTTCATTTTTTTTTTATTTCCAATGTGGGAAAAAAAAAAAGCAAGTCATCTTTCGTGCTCAAAGTATATATCTCAATATCCTTACAATTTTTGCCTGCAAAGGCAAGATTTCAAATGTGTGCAACATTTCATTAAATGAAGTAAATTGTAAATGGTTTCATTCTGATCATGAAGACAACTGTCTAAGCCAGTTTTTCAGATTCAGAGAATTACCATGCGAAACTATTATTAGGAAAATAAATCTTCACATTTATAGATCCAAATGAAATGGTCTTAACCACATTTTATTGTTTAAAATATTTTCAGATTTTGTGTTGGAGACAAATTTTTCCTAAAGAATAACATGATCCTTTGCCAGACGGACTACGAGGAAGGTTTAATGAAAGAAGGTTATGCACCCCAGGTTCGCTGATCTATCAACATCACCCCATTAAGAATACAAAGCACTACATTCTTTTATCTTTTTTGCTCCACATGTATATAAGAATCGACACAGGAACCTACTGAATAGCGTAGATATAGGAAGGCAGGATGGTTATATGGAATAAAAGGCGCACTGCATCTGTATGTAGTGAAATTGCCCCAGTTCAGAGTTGAATGTTTATTATTAAAGAAAAAAGTAATGTACATATTGCTGGATTTTTTTGCTTGCTATTCGTTTTTGTGTCACTTGGCATGAGATGTTTATTTTGGACTATTGTATATAATGTATTGTAATATTTGAAGCACAAATGTAATACAGTTTTATTGTGTTACCATTTGTGTTCCGTTTGCTTCTTTGTATTGTTGCATTTAGTACAATCAGTGTTTAAACTTACTGTATATTTATGCTTTCTGTATTTACCGGCTATTTTAAATGAGCTGTAACTTTCTAGTAAAGAATTGAAAAGCAAATCTCACTAATGATACACAGATAGATAAAGCAAGTCTATCAACATGAAAAATACTAAAAAATAAAGACACACACAGAGCATTTTAGTGACATCAGCTACTTATTGCCGCTATAAGTTAGAGTCTATCAGTGTTCTTGTTATAACCCCCTATTTTCAGGGGGTTAAAACTAAGCTTTAAAAAAAAAACATAAAAATTTCATCTTAAAGCACTTTCATTTTATACCAACGTGAAAAGTGCCATTTTTAGAATAACTTTAAAGCTTAACAGGTTTCCTTTTAATATCCTTTTTTGGTGTGCTCTTTACCTACACAATGGCTTTGCTTTGCTTTTTCAGCCACACCCCTTATGTGAACTAGTGCCTTTGGGTATCATGTAAAATTTTTTCCAAAGGGTTACTTTAAAAATCTGTTACCACAATTATGAGATAATCTTTAAGCGATAAATTAAGCTTGTTGTATAAAGTCTGCCCAGATCTCTCCACAAGAGCTGAGGGTTTAATAACTTTATGGCTTAATAAATGTATGACACTGAAAAGATTTGAGTGTGAATCTACTGAAATCACTATAATGCACATTGAAGCTGTGATGGTATTTGAGTAGTGAGGTTACTTTTGATCAGAGCAACATAATGCTCATAGAATCTTCTAGAAGAAGAGAAACAAAGGGATTGATAAAAAGCTGAGAGCTAGTGATTATATATTTTTTTGTATTTACCTGACATTTATTTTAATGTTCAAAAAGTAAACGCATTAAGTTTGATGTGTTTTACTCTCTCACTGTTTTAAGTAATCACCAACTCAGAATACATCACTCTTAGGCTGAAATTTGTCTCTCCATTTTTTAAGGTGAAATAGTACTACCTTACATGATAGCATACAAAGAAGAAAGCTCTAGAAACAGAAATTATGGAGAATGATTATTTAAATTACAATTAAGGAAATGAGAATATGATCCCCTCTTCTGGGTTGCCCACAACCTTGCTTCTTTGCTTTTGCTCCTTGTAATAGAACTACTTTTCAACAAATCTAATTCTACACGGCACTATTAACCATATTTTCACTACAGCAAACTTAGTGCTATGGGTTTTCTTTTTCTTTGTTTTTTCTTGATCACTTGTATAGGAAACAATATTTTCCAGTGTTATTTGCATATATATTTTGTCCTTACAATATATGCATTACAGATGAGAATTAAATGTTATACCTGGATTCTTGGGTTGGGGCCAAAATATTAAGCTGAAAATAATGCTGGTGTGGATTTGTTTTAAAACAAAGCTTTATTATGAACATGCATGTGAATCTGGATATTGCCTCTTATTTTTAAGAAAATGGTTCTGTGAAAAGTGAATGAAATGTATTTTTACAAATGCTTCATGGTTAGGAATCTTCAAGTCCCATGTTCCCCAGATTTGAGATATGCTAAAGAAAGAAATTCAAAAATAGCTATTTGGGGCCCACAAAAATAACTATTATTTTAGCCTTAGAGCCTTACACTTGTTTCATGAAGAGAAAGGACTTGCATAACCAAAATAAACAAAACAAGACACATTAAAAATGTGTGGGGGAGAGAGAAGTGAAAAGTGGTTTTCTTAATGCAGCCCTGCTGGTCCCCATTAACAATTGCTTGAAATTCATGTGGATGTAAAATTATAATTGTCAGTATCTTATTCAGATGATCTTTTAAGATTTAGCTGGTTTTGCTTTTGTTTATCTATATGTCAAAATACTTGTCAATTGGGAACAAACTTCTCTCAGCTTCTTGAAGCTGTTCAACTATCCTTGCCATTGGAAGACCAAACAAGGTTTTCACTTTTTCTTTCACATAATATGCTGAGAAATATTTCTTATGCTTTTTACTACAAACAAAATTACTCACCTGGATTAAAGATTAAGGCCTTAATCTGTTTAGATTATCTTTAATCTCCATGAAATTGTGAAACAAGACAGGAATAATGTGTCAGCTGTAGGCCGTTTTACAGCTAATTGCCCATAAATTGTAGCATTTATTGACCTGAAGTACTAAGCTAATTGTCTTGACTACTCAAAGCCCCTGAATTGTTGTCAACTTTCCCCTTTGTGTTGTGTAGCCCTAACGTCATTTAGCTTGTTGTCCGATGCCTCCAGTAGGACACCTTCGATGGAGCTTTGATTTCTGAGCAGCGAAAGCTCCCTTCCTAAGACGCATCTCGCATAGGCTGCCTATGATGAAGGACCGTGCACCTCCACTCCAACAGAGTGCTGAGTTTAAAGCTGACCTGTGTTTGTAATTTCACTTTCATCTTGCTTAATAAATATCTGCTGGATTCTTCCATTCACTTTTTTACATTTGGATTTATGTTTTTAATAAAAGGGGTGTTATACTATTTGATTGCACTTAATTGGCAAAATTTAAGGTGATCTCTAGAAAGCATATGTTAAATCCATGAAAAGAAAAAAAGGTGTGTGAGGACATTTACTTTCTAAAGCTACGTCATAACAAACATAGACAAAGCACCCCAAATGTTTCTCTGAATGTTACGTTTAGGATCTCTGAGCTAGGTCGTTTCCTGCTGTTTATTTTTATGGGGAAAATAAAACTCTCAAAAATGAAGGTAGCGATTGCTGGGTGTAATTTTGTGCATTTATACAAATTTTAAGTGATCTTTCTGAAAGCAACTCTGTTGCTATTGTCAAATTAAATTTCAAATTTTCTATTCTGTATACTGAATTAAAACAGGAAACTCAATTCTACATTTTTGCAGGAGAGATGTTGCACCCTAACTGAAACAGGGCACTGAAAATTACATCTGTAGTAAAACATGCCATACAAAAGTGTTTTCCTTTTAACTATCACTTTAGGCAAACCACTCTCTGAATCGTCACTTAAACAATTTCATAGAAATTATGTAGGCCAAACATGTTTAGTGTTCACTTCAGTAAGTTGCAAAAACAATCTGCATGTTTATTGTAATAGGCCATTAGCACAAAATACAATTTTAGCAAGTCTTTTTGATCATTACTTTTTCTTAAAAACATTATTATAGATATTTTTAAGATGTGGTTTTAATGTAATTTAAGGTAATAGAAAGCAGAGATTTAATAGTCATTAGTTCAATTGGCATTTATTGAGCACCTACTATGTGACAGGCCTCTCCTTGAGCATTCAGCCTCCCGTTGGGCAGACTTAGGGTTGGCCTATATCAAATAACTTTCACATGTCTTTGCACTAGTTTGTGCTCATCTCAACCTGCTTATAATGAGCACACAAAAGCGAATAGCATCTTCTACCTATCCAGCATGTCATTGATATGAAAGCCCCAGAAAATATCTCAAGTAATCAATGTGTTCAGAGAATTATCTCACACAAATTACTCATTAACTCAATAGCACATAATAAAAAAGAACATCAATTAATTAATGAGTCACCCTCAGATTGCTATGATTACAATAGAGCTCTGTGGAAATAGCAGTTATAAATGAAGCTGCCTCTCTTTATTCATTGTTTGCAGTTGGTCCATTATTTGGCTGAAACTGGTGTCAAATTTAACACATGCCTGTAGGTAATTGTGTGATTAGTATCATAAATGAAGATTTCAGAATGCCTAGGGTTTATAAGACTTTATCAATGGCCAGAAAAATAAAGAAAACTCTCATTTTTACTGGAGCTTCCTTTGAGGCCACGCTATTAGAAGGGTATTATCATTTGGAAAGGTATATTTTTACTTTTATCATCAAGATGTAAGACTTCCATGTTGAACAGTACAAAGAATAGCTGTGTAAATTTGAGTAAATTTTACAACGCTTTAGTGTACACGTGATTTAATTTCAGTAACTTTTCATGAAGACTAAAATATGCATGATCATTGCCAGTTTTGCATTTTGGAACCCCAAAGTGACATTTTTGCTTTTGGCAGGCTTGGTTGGGGTAGGTTTGTGGGTATTGACAGCAGTAGGGGAAGGGATTTTAAAAAATACCAAACATGACATAAAAAGTCACCAACTAAACTTCCCCGACTATCTTGGTAAATGCCATTCCAATAAGCTTATAGAATAATTATAACAGTTCCCTTAGGTAAGTAAGAAACATCTGTTGGTAACACATAGCAGGTGTTAACAATTACACACACTGAACTTTTTAAAAATGTTTTTAATTAAAACAATTCTGTTTTCTGAAAAGGAAAATATGTTAAATTCAAAGATACCCCTGTTTTGGGTGTGCAGATCATGTAATGCACAAAATTATAAAGACCAAATCATCTTGGATCAATTAGGTTTGTGTTTGGTTCAGATCATTACATTCAAAAGTGAATTGGAATTATCCGCACTTTTTATACAGTTGGTATTCTGGACTCAGAAGCTGAATACTCGAAATTGGTATCACAGGGATGATTACAGAATATTTTGGCTTTATGGGCAAAGTGGTTGGCATTAACTATGCCAAATTTAGTGGACACAGTACAAATTAAAATGGGAACAAGAGACATTCAGATAATACGTTATCAAAATCTTTTTTCACCCTGCCCCTGGAGAAGAGTTTAAATCACCTAAAGTAAAACAGTTCATTTGAAGCATGTAACATTTTCATATGACCATCTTCAATAACTTTTAGTAATAATAGTGAATATTTACCAAACAATTGCCATGTACCAGGTAGTTCTGCACACCCATGTAATTCCCACAACACCCCTGTGACATAGGTACTATTAAAATGAAAGCACAGACAGGTTACTTAACTTGCCCAAGGTCATACAGTCAGAAAGTAGTAGGCCTGAGATTTAAACACAAGTTTTCTAGGTCTAGTGCTTTTCAATCTACCATATCATCTTTTATAGGGTTGCTGTTATTATTGTCACTATTATTTTTTCTAGCTCCTGGGAATAGTCAAGAACTAGGAGTTATTTATGCTTGAGCAAAAGTTCCAAACATATCAGAGTTAATACTATCTTGAAAGATAAAAATTGGGCATGAGGGTAATTATATTTTCCTAGATTCAATCTTTTTGGGAGCTCTTTCTTTCAACCATATCATGCAGGCATTTATTTGAGCCTGTAAATCTAGGGTACCAAGAATAGAGGATTCTTCGTATAGCAGTAATGAAAACAAGAGGTGGTCAGCATCAACATGAGGGTACATTGAGGTAAAAAGCTGCAAGTTTCAGCATCAGGATAAATATGCCATGATAATGTGAGGCTACAGTCTCAGAATGAAGATAATACAACAAGTATATTATTTGTCTTTGGTATTACTTCCAGAATGAGTATGTTGTCTTTGACATTTTAAAACTTCCAGAAGATGAGATTAAAAAAAAAAATTAAAGGCCCTAGAAAAACTAGGTATGTCAGAACTCTGGGCACCCACCCTGGTGTAGCAGCATACCAGTCTTCTTTAACTTTCATTTCCCTGAGAGCCATAAAACATAATGTTTGCTGCTACTTATTCTTTGTTTAATGCCCAATTTATTAAACACACAACTCTAATAAATACAATTTATCTCAACATTTGAACACCATTTAAGCAGCTAATAAAGCAAAACTTGTAAATTAAAGAAATCAGATTCAACCATTTAAACATTGATTAGAATCTTAGTCAAATTCTTCTAAACATTTTAATAAAATCCATGTAATAAAGTTTCAAGTACTTTAAAAACAGACAAAAATTCTCACCATGGGTCAAGCATATTGTTTTAAATATACTTAAAGCTGTAACAAAAATATTATGTAATTTAAAATTTCTATACTTTGTTTTATATCTTTCTAAGGTTACATTAATAGTAATTCCTTTAAAAATGTAAAAAATATTGTGTTTACTAAACTTACAGGATCTGTGGTATTGACTATACGAACCTTGGTTGGGCACAAGAACTAGCTACGCTGTCCAAAATGATGCAAACTTCAGCCAGTGCATATCAAGTTAGCCAATAATTTAATAGTCATCCTCCCTATCACATCAATGGAACTTTCATAATTCCAAGTCTTTCATATAGGTTATAATTTTTCATAACTCAATGCTTTTTCCCCAAATCGACTGGAATCGTATGTATGCAATTTTAGTGTCTCATTATAAGCTATAGGATTATTTTGAGATTTCTGTCCCCTCAGAAATAAGGACTTGAACCTACGTAGTCAAATTTCCTATTAGGATATTTGGCTAATTCTTTTTCTCACACAAATTATTGGACCCACTTCTGAACTGATTATCATTCATTCCCAATTGTATTGATTAGCACTTTACGTTCTTGGCATGGTTTGACTTAATTCTCTACATTTACATTTCATCTTTTCTACTTAGAAAATAGAGATGAATACAAATTGATGCTATATAAGTAAATACACATTCAATAGAAGAAACAAGCCACATATACCGTATTTAGCTTTTTCTCTTTTGTATGACAATTCTTTTGCATACATTACATTAACTCTTCCCCTTTTGAATACAATTGGGAACCCATAGCTTTTATAGACCCTGATGCAATGCAGGCAGATTGACTAGTAGGTTATGTTTTGTGTGTTTGTGTGTGTGTGTGTGTGTGTGTGTGTGTGTGTAGTTCTTACTTAAGGTGTCAATTTAAAAAGTTTGTTTTGAGAGACAATACCGTAGAAAACCAGAAATCCAAAAATAAAAGGCATGAGAAAAACGCAGAGTGCAGCACAGCAAGATGCTGTGAACTGTTCCAGAAAGGAATACTCAACCTGAAAACTGCAGCAACCAAACAAATGTGTATAACACAGCAGCATAAGAAATCGCCTGCTTACACTTAGGAAGAGTATCAGTGTTTTACACTAGTTGGACACTGAGATGTCAATGAAGAAATAGAAGAGTAAGTCAAGAGCTGAGATGATGACTTAAGAATTTATCCCCAGTTTTAATTAAGGATATTTGACAAGACCATATTTTAGTTATTATTTTTAAGCTTAGCTTGATTACTGTTTAACTCAAAACACAATTTTCTTGGTCTCAATTCACCCTTACACTTTTCCCATTGAAACTGTTTGAGACTATGAACATCTTGGTTAGCAACATCGGCTTTGCCGTCAGGCAGAAAATGATCTTGAAAATATGACTTAGCTTTATATTAGTAACAGTTTTCTCATCTGTAAAACGGAGGCAATACCTACTTTACAGAGTTTTATTGCAGATTAAATGAAACAATCTAAGGCAAGCATTTAACATAATGTCTGATACATAGTGTTCAAGTTATTAGTACTACTGTTATTTTTTTTTATCTCAAATTCTCTAAGAGTCATTTATGTGCTAATCTGCGTTGGATGAGCATCAGGCATGGTTTATGTTCCATTAGGTAGATGTGGGCCAAATAATAACAATTACAGATGAGCACTCAACAAGCAAACAAGGACATTTCTTCTAAGTGAAATACTGAGATTCAAAGAGGACAGGAAATTGGGGATTCGGGCCATAGTCAGAGATATTGGATGGTAAGGCATTTTTTTAATTGCCTTCTTGTGGTCTCAAAAAAAATTGTTTTGAGTTCCATGTATGTGTCTAGCATTTATACTACGGAAGCCTCGGCTTCTGATACTTAGCAAGATGAACTCAGTAATCACTATATTCATGCAGTGAGTCATACAGACATTTATTGGGCACCTTCTGCATGTCAGATTCTCTGCCATGTTCTGTGAGGAATATAATGAATAGTCGCTGCACTTGAGGAATACAGGCAAACAACTGTTAACACAGAAGGTAACAGGTAATAACTGAGGAAGTAGAGATATCTGCAAAGCACTGGGGGAGCACCCAGGAGGGTGCTCCTAAGTGTTGTGGAAGTGTACCTTATCTCTAATTCTACTACTGTATTTGTTTAAGTATGCCCATATTTCTCAACTGTATCAGCTGGTCCCCGCTGTACAATGTCTGCTGACTCTACCCCTGCTTTCATAAGGCCACCAGACTGAACTTCCTGAAATGTAAACCTGATCATGCCTTCCCCTGTATTGAAAGTTTTCCCAGGCTCCTCATCTTCTGTGTCAGTGGTCTTCATGTCTGATTGTTTTTCACTTATGTGGAGCTCAGGGCATGACAACATACCAACTGAATCAAAATACATACACACATATATTTTTAAAGATTTAGAAAAGGCTTCACAATCGACATTTGCCTTTAGTATTGAAGAACCATCAGACGATGGAGGGAATGTGGGTGTTTGTACAGAGACCATCCCTAATCTAAGTTTACTAGCAATTAGTTTCATGGTGACTCATCTACCTGACAGAGAGAAAGCCATCACAGATACTGAACCGATATACAGCATAATTAATGCCAAAGTTCAAGAAGATTTACTCCAGTGGGAATATACAGGGTGGACTCGGGGAGAAACAAGAGAGGATGTTGACAGTTTAGTCAAGATAGCTTGGTAAAAATCAAAGAAAGGGTTAAGCATCCACATTGCATAGTAGCCATTAGAGAATGAAAAGAATTTGAAATAGCAATGGTGTTTCCAAAATACCAAAAATGGTAATTGACCAAAAGGAACAATGGAGAAGGGTCAGATATGACTCTGAGATTTGAGATTTTTACCCTAAATTATTATAGCTAATGTAACAAACAGACTTACAAAAGAGGGAATAAGAAATGTATGCTCTTCGATGACTCCCTGGATATGAAGAATGCCATATATCAAGTGAAAATGCAGTTGTATCCTGTTTCAAAAATTCTTTAGGCTTTTAAGGACAAATATGACATAAATAAATGCTTTTGATTGGAGTGGCAGAACTTGCTAGTCGTCCACTCAATATATTTTCTTTCTTTTATTCTTACTAACAGCGTATGGACCAGTGTTGTGCCTAATCAAAGGGTTTCTATTTCATAGCTTTCTTTCTTGCATCCAGGAATAGCCATTTCGCACCACTTTGATGATGAAAATTAATCAGCAGAGGATTTCTGAGTCTTTCCGGATGTAGGGATTATCCTCTCTTTGCTATTGTTTCCTTCCTCTTGCCTGAAAAATGCAAATGGGAGCTAGAGGTGGACCAACCTTCCAAAGCACAGATGACCAAGAGAATGAAATCACAAACTCAAAGGGTCCACTGATGATTTGGGGGCCACTGCAGTAGGGCATGCTTCAACAGACTTGAACTTGAGCTGTCTAGGCTATCTCTGGGCATCTTGTCACCATGATTGACTTACTTTTGTTACTCTGGTTGGGTTTCTGTTACACGTAGTCAAAAGCAACCCCTTATTGATATACTTGCCTTACAGAAACTTAGGAATTTTTATTGACACGTTGTATTGTGATATTCATACTTAGCTTGATTTGAAGAAGGGAAATTTTGCAGAGTCCATTATAAAAGCCCACAGTATGATCTCGTCACTTCTCCTTCCAATTTAACTCCCTCCCATCACATGAGAAACCACAATCCTTGAAAAAAGGAGATTCAAGAATAGTTTCTAGTGTTTGTGTCTTAGCTTCTCTCTGATCTTGCATAATCCCAAAACTCTATCTACCCTTTTTGACGTAAAGTTAGTATTTCCATTAGAATGTTACAATTTATCTAATTTTACGTATGGTTTGTGGGGAAGGCTTAGTTCTTATTAGATTGTCATAAAACAATATAGGAAGAAGGATGCAGAGAAATAGCAAAGGTATTTTCAAGTAATTAGTTAGAACTACAGACAGATCAAAAAGAAAGCCATTGTGCAAATGTCAGGCCATTCAAGGTTATTTCACCTTGAGGAGATAATGTCAGATCCTTGCCTTGGATATAAAAGAAGTTTTGAAAGTCTTCCTGTCTATTTTCCAAATCCTACCTGAAGATCATTTCTGATCTATGAAGTTTTTCCTCTGTTTGCAGGGAAAAAAAAGAAAAACAAAGACAATATTTACATATATTTTACTCAGCTGTATTGACTAAAAAAAAAGTTACTTAATTTGATATTTACTTTTCCTGTTTGTCTTGGTATACAAATAGACTTTTTAATGAAAGTATTGTGATTTTCAATAATAGGTGTAGTTTTTAAAATATTACATGAAGAAATAAACAGTCTGCCACTTCATTCTTTTCCCTATTAAATCTATGTGTGCATTAAAATAAGCATAACAAATTTGTGAAATCAATTAATTTGGTTTTATTGGCTGTGAATCCAAAATCAGGTTTTAACCTTGTGCCCCTCAAATAAAATTTCTTTATTTTTATTTTTATGTTTTTGAGAGAGAGTCTTGCTCCGTCACTCAGGCTAGAGTGCAGTGGCGCAATCTCACTTTGCTGCAACCTCCACCTTCTGGGTTCAAGCAATTCTCATGGGATTACAGGTGCGTGCCAGCATGCCCAGCTAATTTTTGTATCTTTAGTAGAGATGGGGTTTCACCATTTTCCCAGGCTGATCTGTAACTCCTGGCCTCAAGTGATCCTCTCGCCTCAGGCTCCCAAAGTGCTGGCATTACAGGCATGAGCCACCATGCCTTGCCTCAAATACAATTTTTTATTTTATAACAAACCGCCAATCCAATCTTAAATGTCACTCTGTCCAGGTGCCAAGTGCTATAGCTTCCTCTGTCTATAGAGAAGATAATTTAATAATTCGCAAACTTCCAAAGCATCATCTCAAGAGTATTTCATCTCATCCTCTTTTCTTCTTTCTTATGCTTCTAAGAACACATGTTCAGTTCCTTTTATACACCAATCACCAGCTGGTCGTAGTGGTGTGCACCTATAAATCCCAGGTACTCGGGAAGCTGAAGTGAGAGGGTCGCTTGAGCCCAGGAGGTCAAGTCTTCAGTGAGACATGATCACAGCTCTGCACTCCAGCTTGGGTAACAGAGCAAGACCCTGGCTCTAAAAAATAAAATAAATTATGCCAATCACTGCGCAAATCCAGGAGCATGGAAAGAAAAGGGTGGAGAAGAAAGAGGAAAGAGATACCAAGGCTCCAAGATCAAGTGGCTCACAGTCTGTGGGGAAAGTAAAGGCAAAATAGCTCCATTGCAAAGTGATGCTGTTAAAGTCTGGAATGCATACCCTGGAGCAGGGAGGAGGGCGTGCTCAACTTTAAGAGTGTCAGCTATATATTCTGAGAAAAGCAGCTGAGTCTTGAGCAGTAAAAAATGGTGCTTCCAGTGGGTTAGGGAAAGGAAGGAAAGTCATTCCAAACACACCCAAAGACTTCCAAGTATGAGAGGTTTCTGTATGTTAAAGGAACTTAAACTAGTATGTAGAGGAGTTGCAGATTAAAATCCAGTGATGAAGGGCCTTGTTTACTTTATAAAATAGTAGTCTCCAAATCTTTAAAAATATATGTATGGGTGTATTTTGATTCAGTTGGTATGTTGTCATGCCCTGAGCTCCATATAAGTGAAAAACAATTAGACATGAAGACCACTGACACAGAAGATGAGGAGCCTGTGAAAACTTTCAACACGGGGGAAGGCATGATCAGGTTTACATTTTAGGAAATTCAGTCTGGTGGCCTTATGAAAGCAGGGGTAGAGTCAGCAGACATTATACGGTGGGGACTAGCTGAACAATTGACAAATATAGGTATACTTAAACAAATAGAGAAGTAGAATTAAAGATAAGGTACACTTCCACGACACAAGGCAGTCAATATGGGAGGAGGTGGTCATTTGTTGGGGAAGAAGATGAGTTTTAGACTCATTGCATTGAAATTGTCTTGGAATAGGACATGGAATTACAAGTATTTATAATTTAAAAGAAAATTTATGACTAGGATACCATAGAAATTAAGTATCTGTGTACCTGGGTGGTAAAGGTAATACCCTCTTACTCTTTAAACTGTATTACTCAGACAACCTGTTAAAATCGTAGGGTACATTTTACTTTCTCAAATGTAAAAATCTTATTTAAAATCTTAGATTTAATCTGAAGTTGATGGGAAACAAAGATTAAGAAATTAAGGAGTTCAGAGTGATAGAGTATATGCTACCCTAACCCACCATATTGATTTCAATAAAGCTGTCTGATATGGTTTGGCTCTGTGTCCCCACCCAAATATCATCTTGAATTGTACTCCCATAATTCCCACATGTTGTGGAAGAGACCTGATGGGAGATAATCTGAATCATGGGGGTGGTTCCCCCATACTGTTCTCATGGTAGTGAATAAATCTCATGAGTTCTGTTGGTTTTATCAGGAGTTTCTGCTTTTGTATCATCCTCATTTTCTCTTGCCACTGCCATGTAAGAAGTGCCTTTCACTGCTCGCCATGATTCTGAAGCCTCCCCAGCCATATGGAACTGTAAGTCCAATGAAATGTCTTTTTCTTCCTAGTCTCAGGTGTGTGCTTATCAGCAGTGTAAAAATGGACTAATATAGTAAATTGGTACCAGTAGAGTGGGACGTTCCTGACAAGATACCTGAGAATGTGGAAGTGACTTTGGAACTGGGTAACAGGCAGAGGTTGGAAGAGTTTGGAGGGCTCAGAAGACAGGAAAATGTGGGAAAGTTTAGAACCTCCTAGAGACTTGTTGAATGGCTTTGACAAAAATGATGCTAGTGATGTGAACAATAAGGGCCAGGCTGAGGTGGTCTCATATGAAGATGAGGAACTTGGGAACTGGAGCAAAGGTGACTCTTGCTGTGTTTTAGCAAAGAGAATGGTGGCATTTTGCCCCTGCCCTACTGATTTGCAAAACTTTTAACTTGAGAGAGATAATTTAGGGTATCTGGCAGAAAAAATGTCTAAGCAGCAAAGGATTCAAGAGGTGACTTGGATGCTGTTAAAAGCATTCCATTTTAAAAGGGAAAAAGAGCATAAGAGTTTGGAAAATTTGCAGCCTGATGATGCAGTAGAAAAGAACAACCCATGTTTTTGAGAAGAAATTCAAGCTGGCTGCAGAAATTTGCAAAAGTAACAAAGAGCCACGTGTTAATCTCCAAGACAATGGGGAAAATGTGCCCAGGGCATGTAATAGGTCTTCATAGCAGCCCCTCCCATCACAGACCTGGAAGCCTAGGAGGAAAAAATGGTTTCCTGGGCTGGGCCCAGGATCCCCATCCTATGTGCAGCATACGGACTTGGTACCCTGTGTCCCAGCTGCTCCAGCTGTTGTTAAAAGTGGCCAAGGTACAGCTCAGCTCATGGTTTCAGAGGATGCAAGCCTCAAACCTTGGCACCTTCCACATGGTGTTGAGTCTGCAGGTACACAGAAGTCAAGAATTGAGGTTTGGGAACCTCCACCTAGATTTCAGAATATGTGTGGAAATGCCTGGATGCCCAGGCAAAAGTGTGCTGCAGAGGCGGGGCCCTCATGGAGAATCTCTGCTAGGGCAGTGCAGAAGGGAAATGTGGGGTTGGTGCCCCCACACAGAGTCCATACTGGGACACCTCCTGCTGGAGCTGTGAGAAGAGGGCCACCATCCTCCAGATCCCAGAATGGTAGATCCACCTACCTACAGCTTGCACCATGCTACTGGAAAAGCCACAAATACTCAAAGTCAGCCCATGAAAGCAGCCAGGAGAGGGGCTGTACCCTGCAAAGCCATAGTGGGGGAGTTGCCCAAGACTATGGGAACCTACCTTTGGCATCAACGTAACCTGGCTGTGAGACATGGAGTCAAAGGAAATAATTCTGGAACTTTAAAACTTGACTGCCCCACTGGATTTTTAGACTTGGATGGACCCTATAACCCCTTTGTTTTGGCCAATTTCTCCCATTTGGAATGGCTGTATTTACCAAATACCTGTATCCCCATTGTATCTAGGAAGTAACTAGCTTGCTTTTGATTTTACAGGCTCATAGACAGAAGGGACTTGCCTTGTCTCGGATGAGACTTTGGACTGCGGACTTTTGGGTTAATGCCAAAATGAGTTCAGCCTTTGGGGGACTGTTGGGAAGGCACGATTGGTTTTGAAATGTGAGGACATGAGATTTGGAGGGGCTAGGGGTAGAATGATATGGCTTGGCTCTGTGTCCCCACCCAAATCTCATCTTGAATTATATTCCCATAATTCCCACATGTTGTGGGAGGGACCCAGTAGAAGATAATTTTAATCATGAGCATGGTTTCCCCCATACTGTTCCAGGGTAATGAACAAGTCTCCTGAGATCTGATGGTTTTATTAGGGGTTTCTGCTTTTGCATCTTCCTCGTTTTCTCTGCCACCACCATGTAAGAAGTGCCTTTCACCTCCTGCCATGATTTGGAGGCCTCCCAGCCATATGGAACTGTAAGTCCAATTAAACCTCTTCTTCCCCCAGTCTTGGGTATGTCATTATCAGCAGCATGAAAATGGACAAATACGTTGTCATTTGAAGGTTGCCTTTTTACTTAGTGCAAAAACAGAATTCTAACCGGAATTACCAACATTTCTTTCAGTTGTAAATGATTTCATTTACATGTAAATTAAATGTAAATGTACTATTAATTACATTAAATGTAAATGTACTATTCTTTACTGTTTTTACTTCCCTCAAAACCATTTCTTCTACTTGTCCTTCAAAAAGACTACTGGGGCTACAGCTAGACAGAATTGATAATTCTGAAATACGTTATTTCATTTATCCACGCATCCATTTTTCACACACAGTGAACCACATGAAATACAATGACAGATGGTAATGTATCAGTGTTACAGATTATTGTCCCGCTTCAAAGTCAGTGTATAAAACTAAATGGTTAAAATAACTTTTTAACTCTTTCAGTTATATCTCAGAAGCTTCCTAATAAGAGAAACAGCTAGTGTATTCCTAGCCTTTAGACAAGAACCCCCCCTACTCCTCCTTCCCGTCATACACACACACACACACACACACACACACACCCCAAGTTACTGAAATTCTACTCAGGCTTTAGGAGGAGACTAAATAACCCTTCCAATGGCTGACAGCCCTCTTCACCCAGCATTTCTCCTTTCAGTCCTAAATCCTTTGTGTTTCACTTTTAGCTTTTAGTGGTGGTAGATCAAAAAAATGCTTATCAACTGTTCTCTGAATAAGAAACTTAAAATACTCATAGATAATCTCAATATCGTTTCTCATCCAGAATAATCCCCAATCTTTGACCTTTCCTCAAAGGTATTCTTTTCCAAAACTTCCATAATCTTGGAGGCTTTCTTCTGAACGTTTTTGATGTTTTTCACATATATTTTTGGCTGTGGATCTCAGAAGTGGGCAGAGTAGTCTGCCTGGTGGGAAACATATTAAGAACCATTGCTAATGAGGACCACGATTTATATTGTTGCCGCTTCATCATGTATATCAATATCATGCTTTTTTCTAATGAAAACTGCAACTTTACTAATTCATTGACAGGTTGCATGGTTCCACTATAGAGCATATGTATTTTCCTGCATGTAACTGGGGAGTCCCCATGGTGTTTGTGTAGCTTGACTGTCTCTGTTTTTGTCACAAGCAAACATGAATGTCCATATCTGTCACGCTGGAACTTGATCCAGCATAATTGTGAGTGTATCTTCTACTTATACTAAAACTCTTTATAATTCTTAGTAAGTCCCCCAAATTGCTAAATATCACTACCTTTCCCAGGTCTGTTTTGCAAGCTCTCTCTTTTGTGAGCCAGCTGTGTGTATTATACATTGAGTCCACAGCTACCTCTCGTGGAGGCCACTTGCTCACTGATGACCACCCTTTCGGTATAATTTTCAGTTTTGTGTCCTTTTGGATCCCACCCTACGGTGAGCAATTGGTAAAACTGGAGAGTGGGCTAGTGGCTAGAAGCTAATAAGAGGAGGAGTTAATTAAGGCATTTGGGGGACTAAAGTAAAAGATGAAAGCAGAATTTTTAAAATGCTGTATAATAAAAGAACCAGAAATGGAGCCTATAATGGAGTCGAACCCTAAGGAGACCAGAGGCAGGCACCGCACTCAACGTCATGAGCTGGTATCCAGTTTTCAAAGGAAGGACAACAAAAGTACATGAAGGTAAATGGGTGAAGAGGAGCACCCGAGAACCATCCCTCCTGCACGTAGTTTAGACTTACCTTTCCGATCAGATTTGGCAGTGTTCAGGATATGGCAGCCTGGCTTACAAGGCCTGGGAGAATAGATCAATCCTGGATGGTACAAATGCATTTCCCAATTGATTGCCTAGCATGTTATTATAGGATCAAATTAAAAAGAAAGTGCAAGTTGAGAATCATTATCATGACCCATTCTTCTACCAAATCTAGCACTATCTCAAATGTTTTTAAAAAGGTTATGGCCTAGGAAAATAAAAACCCAAAGCCCTTTTTATTGCCCTGCAAGTCTGTTTCTGGGATTCAGAATTACAGATTATATATTCTTAAATATGTCAAGATCATTTTCTAGCTCTTTAAACAGGCATCCGTATCCCTGCTACACACAATACATAAGGGAACATTAAGCCCTGTGTTTCATATGCCATCCCTTACTATATGCAGCCCCCTAGAATACACAATAAAAAGATAAATGAAAAGCACATTAGAAATACACCTAGTGGTGGGAATCCAGCCAGTGGTGGTTGCAGATGTTTTGTTTGAATCAGTGGCTGTGTTGAGGAGGAAAATGCCCATTATAGAAAAGGGAGTATTGCCAAAGAATTTGGCGAGGAAAGATCACAGTCTAACAAATATCTTTTATCTCAAATGTGCATATTAAATATATGTGTTTCGCAGTATTTTCCTCCAGCTTACCTTATTTACTACATAAAAGTTATTGATTGTATTTATGCATCATTTATAGTTATTCTTTTCTCTTATTTTATCAATAACTTTTTATTGTTTGGAACAGTAAGCTAAACAGTGTCTGAATTTGAATTAATATCCCACTGCCTTCAGTTAAAAGATCCTATGGTTTTCCAAATCCCAAAATAACATACATGGCTTCATCTACCTTTCCAGACTCGTCTTCCACCTCACCATAATACACCATATGTTCCAGCCACACTGCATTTCCCCTCATCCCTGAATAGCCGTGTTCTATGATGCCTCCTGTTCCTACCTATGCTGTTCCCTCTGACTAGAATATCCCAACTGTTTCTTTTCTTTTCCTGCAAACATTAACTTACCTGCCAGGTACCTTCTCTAAAGAAATTGCTGTGGGAAAACTTCTCTAATCTGCAAGCCTGAGTTAGATACACCCTTGTCAGTGTTCCTTTACCACCACACTCACGTTACTGTGAGCAATTGATCACAAACTTTTTTTTTTTTGGCATCCCCCACTAGACTGTGAGTGCCTTAAAAGTCCTCTAGGATCTATAACAATATCTGGCACATAATGGGTGCTTAACAAAAGCTTGATTAATCAATCAGTCGGACAATGCAGTTTACCATCCTAGAATATGAACACAATCCTGGAATCTCCAGATAAGTAATTTATGACTGAACTATTCAGAAAGGTTCCAAAGAGCCTGATGAAAATACAGGAAAAAATTGAAGAAGAAATACAGGAAAAAATTAACCTAGAATAAAGCAAGGCTCAATTTACAGTATAACTCAGAAAAGCAGATGTTCCTGTTTCCAGAGAGCCCAGAGAGACAAATGGTTGGCTGAGCCTCCCAGCTGCTTGGCCTAAATGATATGGCTACAGGCAATGCTGATTCCACAAATCAAGGTGTACAGCCTCTCTTTAACACATCCAGAGGCTACTCTGAGCTGTGTACAGCCTCACCTTTAACATTTTCCCCCAACACGTGAATATTAAAGTGGAATACCAGATTATCCATAATTCTAGTAAAATGGACAAAAATGAGAGTCCTCTGTCTTGTACATGCCAACACTTTCTTCATTAAAACAAAACAAAATGAAGCAAAACCAGAAAATCAGCCTTGATTCTTTAAATACTAGTTAAGAAAGTATAACCAGCTCAACTCAACAGCTTTGGTTTCAAGTGGCAGGAGGAAGAGGGAGATTCTGTGAAGGTGAAGAGTCCCAAGCTATGCTCACATGTTTTCCTTAGCTTCACCTGAGAGTCAACAAAAAGATATTTGTTATTAGCTTTATTAGTAATCTCTCCTGGCACTTGGAGCAGGTCCTAGGTGAGCCACATATTATTATATAAGTTTGGTACAAAAGTGACTCTGAATATTAAGACGAAAGAGACATGTTTTAGTTCTTTCAGTATTGTTTTGTATGAGGAATGTAAAATTTTAAAAAAATGCATTACATCAAACAGCAGATTTGTCAAAATGCTAAGGTAGTATGCAATGCAGAGAAGGAAAATACATTTACCCAGTCTGCCTTCTGGAAATGGCAGAATTCCAGATTGTTTGCAATAAGAACCTGGGATAGAGACGAATGCTTTGTGAACCCCTGAACACTCCAACTCGGTGTAGTTAAAATGGCTATTGTCCCTAACGATGAAATCAACCGTTTATGATTCTGTTTTATAGCTTGCAGGTCCCTTTCCTCCTCTGTTGAAAAATGTCACATTAATAAATATAAATGAAAAATATTTCTGGTCTAAAATTAAACCCTATACCTTTGATGGATCATTAAGCCCCGCTCACAGATTCTTTCCTTGCTCCAATCTGAAGTTTCTGTGGTGACAATGTTAATTTTTTTAAACTCCCAGCAACCATTTTAGTTCAATTTCTTTGACAGAGACTCAGAGGGAAGGCAACAACTTAGCAGGACTGGCCTTGGTGCTTTCTATGCCCCAAGCAAGCAAACAAGAATAAGATTATAGTGGCCCTGAATGGAATCAGAAATGGGAGAGAGGTTTTCTCCCCCCACACGAGGCTTCTTGAAGAAAAACAACTTTAAGATGCAATCTGTAACATCTGGGAGAAAGACACTTGACACCTGCTAGAAGTTCCTGTGATTTTGCAGTCTGTCCTGAGCATCAACACCTGAAGATATAGCCCTTGAACTTCTGTTTCCTCCTGGACATGAGTAACTGCCTGGTTTTGAATTTGGGAAGCTGGAGGCACCTAGACTCATTGACAGACACATAGGAGATGCCCAGGGCTGCTTTCAATTTGAGCCTGAAGTTTTACATTTTAAGAAGACAAATGAACAGCATTACCTGTTTACTTCAGTATTGACAAAGGGAAAGCCTGTGGCCCCCCCTGCACCTGTTAATACTTGCTCCTTATACTGATGTGACCCATGCAGCTGCTCATTTCAATTAGCCCAGGGCCAGTCTTGGCATTTACCCACAGAAACAATACCGCACAAAGACGCGCCTCTGTGCATTCCCGCTGGCATTCTTCCAAGTCACACTCGGCTTCAGCACATTTTACCAACCTGTCTCTCTGAGCGCAAGATCTTGCCGGACATTTAAGTCCCTAAAAACTCAAGGAATCCTTTTGTTTCATTTAATAGTTCTTTTTTTAGAGATGGGTCTCACTCTGTCGTCCAGGCTGGAGTGCAGTGGCACAACCGCAGCCCACTGCAGCCTGGAGCTCTTAGACTCAAGGAATCCTTCTGCCTCAGCCTCCTGAGTACTGGTTCTTTTCAATGTTCTTTCTGAAATTTCATTTCTTCTTTGCACCTCTATTTTTTTCTCAACCTTTATTTTTTCTCCTCTCTACCTCTATACAGGAAAGGGCCCTTGTTTTAGTTTTCACTGTGTAGCAACAACAAAAGAACAAAAAGATGAAAGAAAGCAAAACACTGATGTTAACTTTTCCTGGTTTGTGAAATAAACATAATCTCAATAAAAAAGGATTGCCCAGCCTGTGTGTCTTTTTTTCAGTGTTAAATTTGTTTTCAAAATTAGGTTCTTTAGTTAGAAGGGATCATAGACCTTCCCACTCCATTCACCATGATCATTACTTTTTTTTTTTTTTTTTTTTTTTTTTTTTTTTTTTTTTTTTTGGTCAGGGGTAGAGTGAAGACAATTTCCTTTGCTTCTATTCAGTGATGAACATATCTGCTGCAACTTTCTTCCTAAATTACTACTGAAAGCACCACCATTCTCTCCATCTCTTTCCCAAGCACCATCAGACATTACTTTTTCGTATGAGTTATATTGAATGTGCCCTTTCATGACATGCCTAAGAGATGCTTCAAGACATTTCTTTGTTCACCACTTCCCAAGTCTTCACTGTTGCTAGCACAGGAAATTTATTACCTCATGGGCAAAGACCATGCTCTTACTTTTAGTGAAGCTCTAATCTTACCAGGAGACATGTGATATATGCCCAGTGCTGGAAAAGTTCCTTCATTCATATAGTGAAGGGTGGGTACCTTCCAAACTACTTGCGTGTTATATCACACAGGGACAGTGAAATAGCCTGCCCTGGCCCATGATGGAGAGTTACTTTCTTTCGCTTCGTGGTAGAAATGAACCAGCTCACTGAGTCTGTCTTGTGTCTATGCAACCATCTGGAACAACTTATCAAAGGGTAGGCAGACATGTTTACCATGCCTTCACCGCCTCCAT
>NC_044558.1:123575254-123594134 GCF_007565055.1 Rhinopithecus roxellana | reverse complement strand
ATCGCAGTGAGCATAAGCTGATAAAGGAAGTAACTTCATTGAAACCTGAAAGAAGCTTTTCTGAGAAACATCTTTGTGATTGTGGGTATTCATCAGCACAGATTTAGACTTATGTTACATGGAGCAGTACATTAACACTGTCTTTGAGGAAGCTGAGAAGGGCTACTTTGGAAGCTGAGGCCCTATGCTGATAAAAGAAATATCATCAGTTTCAAAATGTGAAGACTTTATAGACCTTCTTTGTGATCTGTTGAGATTCATCTTACAGATTACAATTTATTGCGCAGGAAGCAGTTTGGCTAAACATCTTTTGCATGGAATCTGCTAATTTTCAGCGATCTTGGGAGCGCCATAGGCGGCCCATGGTGAAAATGGAAATATCCATCACAACTAAATAGAAGAAGCTTCTGAGAGATTCCCTTTCTGATGTGGCTGCTCAACAGATTCCACCCTTCCCTCTTTTAAACGGTTTGCGTAACACTGTGTCGTGATTCTGCAAGGTCGATTTGGGAGGCTCATAGGAGGGCTTGGTGAAAAAAGGAAAATCCTGCCCAGTAAAATACATGAACAAGCTCTTCTGCAGAAACTGCATT
The DNA here is from genome assembly GCF_007565055.1 of Rhinopithecus roxellana. Classification (NCBI taxonomy): domain Eukaryota; kingdom Metazoa; phylum Chordata; class Mammalia; order Primates; family Cercopithecidae; genus Rhinopithecus; species Rhinopithecus roxellana. The sequence continues at coordinate 123,593,541 of NC_044558.1, read as the reverse complement.
GCATGTGTGTGAATGCAACTCACAGAGTTACAGGTTCTTCATTGATCATTTGTTCATCACACAGTTTTCTGAAATCTAAATTAGGAATACTGTCTGGCGAATGAAGCTACGTGGTACAGGAAATATCCTCAGATAAAACAAAAAGAAGCTTCTTTAGAAACTTCTTGGTGATTTGTGAATTCACTCACAGAGTTACATTTATGTTTCCGATGAAGCAGTCCATGTACATGTCTTTTGAGGACTGAGAAGGCGCTTTGGCTCGCATGAGGCCTACGCTAATAGGAAATTACATCAACCGTCAAAACGGTGAAAGAAGCTTTCTGAGAAACTCTTTTCTGATCGTGCTTTCATCTCACAGAATATTACAACTTAGACTTCAGGAAGCAGTTGCTAACCACTCTTTTCGTGGAATCTGACAAGTTGAATTTGGGGAGCCTTAGTGGCCCATGTGTGAAAAGGAAATATTCCTCATGATAATGTAGAGAGAGCATTTCTGAGAGATTCCTTTCTGATGGCTGTGTCTTCATCACACAAGAGTTCACCCTTCCCTTCCTGGAACCGTTTGCTAAACTGTTGTCGTGGACTCTGCAAAAGTGATATTTTGGAGCACATTGATGCGCTATGTAGAAAAAGGAAATATCCTCAAATAAAACTAAGGAGAGAAGCTTCTGAAGACCTATTGCCATAGTGTGAATGCAACGTCCAGATTACACGTTTCTCTAGTGAAGTTTTGCTAAACAGAGTTTCTCGGAAATCTGCAATTCGATACTCATAGCGCAATAGAAGCCTTACGGGGACAAGGAAATTCCACAAGATGAAAACTAGAAAGAAGCTTTCGTTAGAAACTCTTGTGATGTGTTGAATTGCATTTACACGATACCCTATGTTTCATGCGACAGTCATTAAGCACTGTCTTTGGGAAACGGGGGGGGGGGGAGGGGGGGGGTGAAGGCTAATACTTGGATCGCATGAGGCCTACTGATGATAAAAGGAATTCGATCGTTCAAAAACGTTGAAAGAGCTTTCTGAGAACTTTCGTTCTGTATCTGTGATTCATCTCGCCAGGCTTATACAGCTTATCTCAGGAAGCAGTTTGTAACAACCTTCCCTTTTCGGTGGAATCTGACAGTGATATTTGGGAGCCCATAGGGGCACCCGCCCGTTGTGTGAAATGAAATCATCCTCAGATAATAAAGAGAGAAGACTTCTGAGAATTCCTTTCTGAGTGCGACGTCACACACAGAGTTCACCTTCCTCTTGAGAGCTTGCTAACATATTCTGTCGTAGGGATTCGCAAGGTATATTGGGAGTCAATTGAGGGCTCTTGGTAAAAAGGAATATACCTCACATAATAAACTAAAAGAAGCCTTTTAGAAACTGCAATGCCGTGTTGCATGCAACTCACAGTTCAAGTTCTCTTTCAGTGATTAGTTTTGTCTAACACAGGTTTCTTGCGATACTGAATGGATATTCATAGCGCAATGAACTTTTGGTGACAAGAAATATCCTCAGATGAAAATATGACAGGAAGCTTTTCTAGAAACTCTTTTGGTGAGGTGTGAATTCATCTCACATAGTTACACTTATGGTCGCATGGACATCCATTACCACTGTCCCTTGAGGAACCTGAGAAGTTCTTTGGATCGCTAGCCTCGCGAGTAGGAAATCTCATTCAACTCGAAACTTCAGAACTTATGGACTCACATGCTACACGTAGTCTAGAAGCTTCGCTCCCCTTATGAACTAAATTGAGCCCTGGGCAATGAAAGGAAATGCCTGATTAGGAGCTGAGGCAACCTTGGCTTTCTGATCGTGGTTCATCACCACAGATACACATTCCAGCTTAGGAAGCAGTTGTGCGAACACTTTTCTGAATTCTTCCAATGATATTGGGCCTCAGGAGGCCATAGTGAAAAGGAAATATCCTCAATTAAAAACTAGAGAGAATCATCTGAGAGATCTTACTGCATGCGGCTTTTCATTGCACACAGAAACGTTCCACCCTTCCCGCTTCTTAGGAGCGTTTGCTTAACTGCTGTTATTCTTGCAAATCTGAGTGATATTCTGGAGCTGCATTGAGGCTTATGGTGAAAAATGAAATATCCTCACATAATACCTAGGAGAAGTTTCTAGAAACTCATTGCCGTGTGTGAACTCCACATGTTCCTTTCTCTTCAGTGATCAGGTTCGTCTAACATGGCTTCTGGAAATGACGCATATGTTTCGCATAACTACTCGCGATAGAAATACGTGCATCATGGAAACCACGATGAAACTGAAAGCGTTTCTTAGACGAACTTCTTGTGAGTGTGAATTTAATCTCACAGTGTAATTAGTTCCTCATGGAGCAGTATTCTCACACTGTCTTTTGGAATTGAGAACTGTGTTTTGGACCATCTGAGGCCCAGGTGAAAAGAAATTATCCCAAAAGTGCTAAGACAAGCTTCTGCAAGATTGCTTCTCGAGATGTGACAATCACATAGGGCTAAACTTCCCTTCTGGAGACAGTTTGGCTAACACTCTTGCCATGGATTCTGAAAAGTGCATATTGGGGAGCACATAGGGCTATGGTAAAGGGAAATATCCTATAACAAATGCGAAAGCATTCTGAAAAACTGAATTCGTGATGTGCGACTGGAGTCACAGAGCTTAGCATGTTCTCTTGGCAAGATGTATTGTAACATCAGTTTTTTTTTGAAATCGGAAATAGGTTACTTGTTAGCGCATGAAGTGCACGGTGACAACGGAAATATCCTCAGTGAAAACTAGAAGAACCTTCTTAGAAAATTCTTGGTACGTGGAATTCGTCCACCGAGTTAGACTGTTGTTTCTTAGAGCTGTCATTAACACTGCTTAGGACCCTGAGAAGGCACTAGGATCGCATTGAGCTTCGCTGATAAAGGAATATCCTCAGGTCAAAACGTAAGAAACTTCTCGAGAACTTCTTTGTAATCTGTGAATCTTCTCACAGATTTACTAACTTAGGTCCTCAGGAAGCAGTGGCTAACACTCTTTTCGTGGAATCTGCAAAGGGATTTTGGGAGGCCCATTGGGGCGCCAAGTGAAAAAGGATATCTTCAGATAATACTAGAGAAAGTTTTCTGAGAGATGCTTTCTGAGTTGTGATTTTCATCACATTAGTTCAAACCCTTGCTCTTGGTACAGTTTTGCAAGCAGTGTGGTCGTGGATCTAAAAGTTATTTTTTTGGAGCTCATTGAGGCTATGGTGAAAAAGGAATATCCACAGATAAAAACCGAAGAAAGCCTTCTGAGAAACTAATTTCGATGTGTGAATGCAACACACAAGTTACAGTTTCTCTTCAGTGATCAGTTTACTAACACAGGTTTTTGAAACTCTGTAATGGGATCTTCCTTAGGCGCAATGAAGCATAACGTGGCAAAGGAAAATAGCCTCAGATAAAAAAGAAAGACCTTCCTAGAACTTCTTGGTGATGTGTGAATCATCTCGCAGAGTTAGATTTATGTTTCATGGAGCATCCATTAACACTGTGTTTGAGGAACCTGAGAAGGGTACTTTGGATCGCATGGAGGCACACGCTGATAAAGGAAATATCATCATTCAAAACGGAAAAAGTTTTCTGAAAAACTTCTTTGTGATCTGTGAATTCATCTCACGGACTACAGCGTATCCTCAGGAAGCGTGTTTGCTGCACAACTCTTGTCGTGAACTGGAAGTGATATTAGGGAGCCCTAGGGCCCATGTGAACAAGGAAATATGCTCAGAGAATAACTAGAGAGAAGTTTCTGAGAGATGCTTTCGTGATGTGTGACTTCATCACAAGAAGTTCCACCCTTCCTTTCTTGCCCATTTGCTTACAGTTGTGAAGTGGATCTGCACAGGGTACTTGGAGCTCATTGAGGCCTATGAGTGTAAAAGGAAAAATATCCTCAGACTAAACTGGAAAGAAGCTTCTGAGAAACGGCATTGCAATGAGTGAATGCAACACATAGAGTTAACGTGTCTCTTCAGTGTACAGTTTGCTAACACAGTTTTTTTGAAATCTGCAATGGGATACTTCTTAGCGCAGGAAGCATACGGTACAAGGAAAATCCCCAGATGAAAGCTAGAGAGAGCTTCTTAGGAAACTTCTTGGTGATGGTGCATTCACTCACAGAGTAACCGTTCAGTTTCATGGAAGCAGTCCAGTAACACTGTCTTTGAGGAATGGGAGAAGGGCTACTTTGGATCGGATGGAGGCTTCATCTGGAAGGAAATATCATGATTCAAAATTTGAAAAGCTTCTGAGAAATCTTTGTGATCGTGAATTCCCTCACAGAAATTACAACTTAAACTCCTCAGGAAGCAGTTGCCAAACTCTTTTCGTGGAATCTGGAAAGTGATATTTGACAGCCATTGGGGCCCAAGGTGAAAAAGGAAATTCCTCAGATAATAACTACGAGAAGCTTTCTGAGAGATTGCTTTCTAATGTGGGACTTCATACGCCGATTTCCACTCTTCCACTTGGAACAGTTCTAACACGTTGTCGTGGTTTCAGCAAAGGTATATTTTGGGAGCTCATTGAGTGAATGTTAAAAGGAAATATACCCAAATAAAAACTGGAAAGAATCGTTGGTGAAACTGCATTGCGATGTGTGAAGGCAAGTCGCAGAGTTGACACGTTCTCTTAATGATCATTTTGCTAACACGTTTTCGGCGAAATCTGCAATGGGATACTTCTTAGCGCAGTGGAGCAGACGGTGACAAAGGAAATATCCCAGAGGAAAACAGAAAGAAACGTTCTTGGAAACTTCGTGCTGATGTTGAATTCGTCTCACAGAGTTAGACTTATGTTTCATGGAGGAGTCCATTAACCGCTTTTGAGGAACCTGAGAAGGGCACTTTGATCGCATGATGGCCTAGGCTGATAAACGAAATACTCAGTTTCAAGACGTGCAAGGAAGCTTTCGGAGAAACTTTTTGTGATCTTTTGAATCATCCCCAGGGTTACAACTTAGTCCTCAGGAAGCAGTTTGCTAAACTCTTTTCGTGGAATCTGCAAAGTGACATTTGGAAGCCCTTGGGCCATGGTGTAAAAGGAAATACCTCAGATAATAACTAGAGAGAAGCTTTCTGGGAGATTGATTGCTGATGTGTGACTTCCTCACACAGAGTTCCACCCTTCCCTTCTTGGAACACTTTTCTGACAATGTTGTGGTGGATTCTGCAAAGTGGAAATTGGGAGCTCATTGAGGGCTATGGTGAAAAAGGAAATATCCTCAGAGAAAAGCTGGAAGGAAGCCTTCTGTGAAACTGCATTGCGATGTGTGAATGCAACTCACAAAGTTACACGTTTCTCTTCAGTGAGTCAGCTTGCTAACACAGTTTTCTCGAAATCTGCAACTGGATACTTCCTTTCACAGTGAAGCGTACGGTGATAAAGGAAATATCCTCAGATGAAAATTAGAAAGAAGCTTTGTAGAAAGTCCTTGGTGATGTGTGAATACATCTCACAGAGAGAGACTTAAAGTTTCAAGGAGCAGCCATTACACGGTCTTTGAGAACTTGAAAAGGGATACGTTGGGGAATCGCATTGGGCCTACCCTGATAAAAGGAAATGTCAATCAGTTCAAAACGTGAAAGAGCTTTCTAAGAAACTCTTTGTTATCTGTGGATTCATTCAAGACTAACACTTAGTCCTCAGGAAGCAGTTTGCTACACTGTTTTCCTGGAAACTGTCAAAGTGATATTTTGGGAGACCCATTGGGGCCCTGGTGAAAATGGAAATATCCTCAGATAATACCAAGAGAAGGCTTTCTGAGAAGTTCGCTTTCTGATGTGTAACTTCACACACCATGTCCCACCTTTCCTCTCTTAGCAGTTGCTAACACTGTGTCGTGGATTCTGCAAAGTGATATTTGGAGCTCCTGAGGGCATGGTGAAAAGGAATATCCTCAGATAGAAACTGGAAAGTACCTCTGAGAAACTGAATTAAATGTGTGAATGCAACTCACAGAGATACACGTTTCATCTGTCAGTATCGTGTGCTAACACAGTTTTCTTTAATAACAAGAGGAAGCTTTCTGAGAGATTGCTTTCTGATGTGTGAACTCACACACAGAGTGCCACCCAGAAGGTTCTTCCCTCTCTGGAATCCGTTTGCGTAACACCTGTTGTCGTGGATTCTGCAAAGTGATATTTGGGAGCTCATGCGGGCATAGGGTGAAAAAGAAATATCGTAAACTAAGAAACTGGAATGAAGCCTTTCTGACACAACTGCTTGCGATGTGTGAATGCACTCACAGGGTTACACGATTCTCTACAGTGAGGCAGTGTGGCTAACACAGTTTCTTTTTTTTTTTTATTTCCACTTTTATTCCAAAAAGAAAGTAGTAACAAACGTAAAAAGAATGCTCTTAGTGAGATCCGCATTCCTCCCCATCTGTGGATTCATACAAACAGGTCTAATGAGTGCTCTCTTATGAGTGCAGAAGTCCGTTTCCTTACTCTCTGTAGAACTCTTCCTAGAACTCGAGTTTTATAATTTGTTCTTTCCTGTGTTCACCAAAGTCTACAGACATCTAGACATAAATTCTTGTCCTGAATTATCTTTGCTGGCCAGAGTCAGCTAGGATTCTTGCAAGGGGGTTAGGCATTTCCAGAAAATCAACAAGTGTTTGAAAGGCAGTTTGTCTAAATTGGACCTATTCAATTAAACGCATTCTGTAAGTAAAAGCTGTGATGTCACACAACTAGAAATATCTCTGACAAATGCAATTAGCACGTCTGTCTTCTTTCTTAGAAATAGTGTCCCATTATTGTCAGAGCTGAGGGACTTTGGAAATGTTTATGTCAATTCCTCTTTTTCAGGTAAAGAATCTGATACACAAACAATATGAAGTACAAAACAAGGACTCTTTTGACGCACAGATCCAATTTAGTGCCCATCCTCACAACAGCATACAGACTCTTCTATTTTTTTTTATCCTTTAAGTTCTTGGTACATGTGCATAACGTGGAGGGTTTTTACATATGTAGAGTTGTACCATTTGGTGTGGCTGTAACCCATCAATTCGTCAAGCACCCATCAATTCATCATTATTAATCATGTGTAACCCCCAATGCAATCCTCCCCCCCTTCACCGCCCCATGATAGGCCCCAGGTGTGTGATGTGCCCCTTCCCGGTACCAAGTGATCTCATTGTTCAGTTCCCCACACAAAAAACCCCCCCTTGAGTGAGAACATGCGGTGTTTGGTTTTCTCTTCTGTGAGAGTTTGCTAAGAATGATGGTTTCCCAGCTGCATCCATGTCCCCACAAGGATGGCAAACTCATCCTTTTTTATGGCTTGCAGAGTATCCATGGTGTATATGGTGCCACATTTTCTATCCAGTCCGTCAACAGATGACATTTGGAGTGATTCGCAAGTCTTGTGTTCTATGTGAATAGTGGCCCCAATAAACATACTGTGACATGTGTCTTTGTATAGTAATAATTTATAATCCGCTCTGGGTATATACACAGTGTGCGATGGCTGGTCATTGGTACATCTAGTTCGAGATCCTTGAGAGAAATTGCCATACTGTTTTCATAATGTTTGAACGAGTTTACAAGCCCACAACAGTGTAAAAGTGTTCCTAGTTTCTCCATCTCTCTCAACACCTGTTGTTGTCCGCTGATTTTTTATGATTGCCATTCTAACTGGTGTGAGATGTAGCATTGTGTTTTGATTTGCATTGCTCTGATGGCGGAGTGATGATAGCAGTTTTTTCAGTGTCTGTTTTGCTTTATGATGTTTCTGTCTTTTGAGAAATTCTTTCTACCTTCCCCACGTTGTGATGGGGTTGTTTTCGTTTTCGTGCTCGTGTATATTTGTTTTGAGGTTCTTGTAGATTCTGGATATAGCCCTTTGTCAATGAGTTAGAGTGCAAAATTTTCTCCCATCTGTAAGGTGCCTGTTTCACTCTGATGGTATTTCTTTTGCTGGGTCAGAAGCTCTTTAGTTTAATTAGACCATTTGTCAATTTTGGCTTTTGCTGCCATTGCTTTGTTTGTTTTAGACATGAAGGCTTGCCCATGCCTATGTCCTGAATGGTACTACCGGAGTTTTCTTCTAGGGTTTTTTATGGTATAGGTCTAACAGTTAAGTCTCTAATCCATCTGAATTATACTTCTATAAGGAGTAAGGAAAGATCCAGTTCTCAGCTTTCCTACTTATGGCTAGCCAATTTTCCCAGCACCATTTATTAAAATAGGGAATCCTGTCCATTTCTTTGTTTCTCTCAGGTGTTGGGTCAAAGATCAGAATGGCCGTGTAATGTTGGGTATTATTTCTGGGGACTCTGTCTCGCTCCTTGGTCTATGCTCTGTTTTTGGGACCATGTACCATGCTGTTGTGGTATTGTAGCCTTGTAGTATAGTTTGAAGTCGAGTAGCAGGACGTCTCCCAGCGTTGTCCTTTTGACTAAGATGTCCTTGGCAATGCTGGCTCTTTTTTGGTTCCCATATGAACATAGAAACAGGTTTTTTGTTTCCAATTCGTGAGAAACTCATTGGTAGCTTGGAAGGGGGATGGCATTGAATGTATAAATAACCTGGCAGTATGGGCCATTTTCAACGAATATTGATTCTTCGATCGCATGGACAGTGGTACTGTTCTTCCGTTGTTAGTCGTCCGTTTTATTTCACTGAGCAGTGGTGTGTAGTTCCCTTGAAAGGTCCTTTAACATCCCTTGTAAGTGGATCCTAGTATTTTACCTCTTTTGAAGCAATTGTGAAGAAGTTCATTCCTGATTTTGGCTCTCTGGCGTTGTCTGTACGGTGTATAGAAGTGCGTGTGATTTTTGGCCACATTAATGTAGTATCCTGAGACTTTGCTGAATTTCTTAGCAGCTAAGGAGGTTTTGGGCTAAGACAATGGGGTTGTTCTAAATATACAATCATGTCATCTCAAACAGGACATTTGACTTCTGTTTTTCTAACTGAATACCCTTTATTCTTTCTCATGCCTGCTTGCTTAGCCAGAACTGTCCAACTATTTCAATAGGAGGTGGTAAGAGAGGGCAGTCCCTGTCTTCTGCCAGTTTTCAAAGGGAATTTTTCCAGTTTTTGCCTATCAGTATGATATTAAGCTGTGTTTGTCATAAAAGCGTAATTATTTTGAGTACGTGTCCATCAATACCGAATTTATTGAGGGATTTTAGCATGAGGGCTATTGAAATTTTGGTCAAAAACCTTTTCGTGCATCTATTGAGTATCAGTGGTTTCTTGACTTTGGTTTCTGTTATTATATGCTGGATATGTTTATTGATGTGTGATGCTGCACAGCTCTGCATCCAGGGATGAAGCCGTTGATCATGGTGGATAAGCTTTTTGATGTGCTGCTGATTGCCGGTTTTGCCAGTATTTTATTGAGGATTTTGCATCGAGTTGTTCATTCAGGGATAGTGGTCTAAAATTCTCTTTTGTGTTGTGTCGTCTCGTCCAGGCTTTCGTTCAGGATGATGTTGACCTAATAAAATGAGTTAGGGAGGAATTCCCTCTTTTTCTATATGAATTGTGAATAGTTTGTCAGAGAGAATGGACCAGCTCCTCCTTGTAACCTCTGGGAGAATGTCAGCTGTGAATCCATCTGTCCTGGACTTTTTTGGTGGTAGCTATTATTGTTGCCTCAATTTCAGAGCCTGCGTATTGGTCGATTAGATGGATTCAACTGTCTTCTGTTAGCTTGGGAGAGTGTAAGTGTCCAGGAAATTATCCATGTCTCTAGATATCTAGTTGAGTTACGTAGAGGTGTTTTACAGATATTCTGCGATTTGGTGCCGTTTGTGTTTCTGTAGGGCGGTGGTGATATCCCCTTTATCATTTTTTTATTGCGTCTATTTGATTCCGTGTCTTTTCTTCGTTATTAGACCTTGCTAGCGGTCGGTCATTTGTTGATTTTTCAAAACCAACTCCTTGGATTCATGATTTTTTGGTGTTTTTTGTTGTCTCTATCCTTCAGTTCTGCTCTGATCTTAGTATCTTGCCTTTGCTAGTTTTGAATGTGTTTGCTCTTGCCTCTCAGTTCTTTTAATTGTGATGTTAGTGTCTATTTTAGATCTTTCCAGCTTTTCCTTGTGGGCATTAGTGCTATAAATTTCCCTCTACACTGCTTTAAATGTTCCCAGAGATTCTGGTATGTTGTATCTTTGTTCTCATTGGTTTCAAGGAACATCTTTATTTGTGCTTTCATTTCGTTATGTACCCAGTAGTCATTCGGAGCGGTTGTTCAGTTTCCCATGTAGTTGAGCGGTTTTGATTGAGTTCTTAGTCCTGAGTTCTTAGTTTGATTGCACTGTGGTCTGAGAGACAGTTTGTTATAATTTCTGTTCTTTTCATTTGCTGAGGAGTGCTTTACTTCCAATTATGTGGTCAATTTTGGAATAAGTGCGATGTGGTGCTGAGAAGAATGTATATTCTGTTGATTTGGGGTGGAGAGTTCTATAGATGTCTATTAGGTCCGCTTGGTGCAGAGATGAGTTCAATTCCTGGATATCTTTGTTAACTTTCTGTCTTGTTGATCTGTCTAATGTTGACAGTGGAGTGTTGAAGTCTCCCATTATTATTCTATGGGAGTCTAAGTCTCTTTGTAAGTCTCTAAGGACTTGCTTTATGAATCTGGGTGCTCCTGTATTGGGTGCATATATATTTAGGAGAGTTAGCTCTTCCTGTAGAATTGATCCCTTTACCATTATGTAATGGCCTTCTTTGTCTCTTTTGATCTTTGATGGTTTAAAGTCTGTTTTATCAGAGACTAGGATTGCAACCCCTGCTTTTTCTTGTTCTCCATTTGCTTGGTAGATCTTCCTCCATCCCTTTATTTTGAGCCTATGCATGTCTCTGTGTGTGAGATGGGTCTCCTGAATACAGCAGACTGATGGGTCTTGACTCTTTATCCAGTTTGCCAGTCTGTGTCTTTTAATTGGAGCATTTAGTCCATTTATATTTAAGGTGAATATTGTTATGTGTGAACTTGATCCTGCTAATATGATATTCACTGGTTATTTTGCTCATTAGTTGATGCAGTTTCATCCTAGCCTCGATGGTGTTTACATTTTGGCATGTTTTTGCAATGGCTGTTACCGGTTGTTCCTTTCCATGTTTAGGGCTTCCTTCAGGGTCTCTTGTAAGGCAGACCTGGTGTTGACAAAATCTCTAAGCATTTGCTTATCTCTAAAGAATTTTGTATCTCCTTCACTTATGAAACTTAGTTTGGCTGAATATGAAATTCTGGGTTTAAAATTCTTTTCTTTAAGAACATTGAATATTGGTCCCCACTGTCTTCTGGCTTGTAGAGTTTCTGCCGAGAGATCTGCTGTTAGTCTGATGGGTTTCCCTTTGTGGGTAACCCGACCTTTAATCTCTGGCTGCCCTTAAGATTTTTTCCTTCATTTCAACTTTGGTGAATCTGGCAATTATGTGTCTTGGAGTTGCCCTTCTCGAGTAGTATCTTGGTGGCATTCTCTGTATTTCCTGAATTTGAATGTGGGCCTGCCCTACTAGGTTGGGGAAGTTCTCCTGGATGATATCCTGAAGAGTGTTTTCCAACTTGGTTCCATTTTCCCCCTCACTTTCAGGCACCACAATCAGACGTAGATTTGGTCTTTTTACATAATCCCATACTTCTTGCAGGCTTTGTTCATTTCTTTTTCTCTTTTTTCTTTTGGTTTCTTTCTCGCTTCATTTCATTCATTTGATCCTCAATCGCTGATACTCTTTCTTCCAGTTGATCGAGTCGGTTACTGAAGCTTGTGCATTTGTCACGTATTTCTCGTGTCATGGTTTTCATCTCTGTCATTTCGTTTATGACCTTCTCTGCATTAATTAGTCTAGCTGTCAATTATTCCACTCTTTTTTCAAGATTTTTAGTTTCTTTGCTGGGTACGTAATTCCTCCTTTAGCTCTGAGAAGCTTGATGGACTGAAGCCTTCTCTCTCTCTCAAAGTCATTCTCTGACCAGCTTCAATCCGTTGCTGGCGATGGGCTGCGCTCCTTTGCAGAGGAGACGCTCTTATTTTTTGAATTTCCAGCTTTTCTGCCCTGCTTTTTCCCCATCTTTGTGGTTTTATCTGTCTCTGGTCTTTGATGATGGTGACGTACTGATGGGGTTTTGGTATAGGTGTCCTTCCTGTTTGAGAGTTTTCCTTCTCGAAAGCTTCTTTCACGGTTTGAACAGATGATATTTCCTTTATCAGAGGAGGCATCAATGCGATACAAAGTAGCCCATGTCAGGTTCCTCAAAGACAGTGTTAATGGACTGCTCCATGAAACATAATCTAACTCTGTTAGATGAATTCACACATAAAAAGAAGTCTACTATGGATCGCATTGAGGCCTATATGAGAAAGGAAATATCATCAGTTCAAAACGTGAAAAACCATTCTGAGAAACTTCTTTGTGATCTGTGAATTCATCTCACACAATTACAATTAGTCCTCAGGAAGCAGTTTGCTATCACTCTTTTCGTGGAATCTGCAAAGTGATACTTGGGAGCCCATTGGGGCCGATGGTGAGAAGGGAAATATCATTAGATTATAACTAGACTGAAGATTTCTGCGAGATTGCTTTCTGATGTGTGACTTCATCACACAGAGTTCCCCCTTCCCCTCTTGGTACATGTTTCTAAAACACACATCAGAAAGCAATCTCTCAGAAAGCTTCTCTCTAGTTATTATGTGAGGATATTTCCATTTTCACCATGAGCCCCAATGGGCTCCTAAATATCACTTTGCAGATTCCTTGAAAACAGTTTTAGCAAACTGCTTGAGGGGTAAGGTGGAGTGTTAAAACTGCTTCTGAGGACTACCTTGTAACTCTGTGAGGTATTCGCAATCACAAGAAGTTTCTCAGAAAGCTTCCGTTAATGTTTTGACTGGTGATATTTCCCTTATCACGTAGCCTCAATGCGATCCAAAGTCCCTTCTCAGTTTCCTAAAACAGTTGTAATGGACTGCTACATGAACATAAGTGTACGTCTGTGAGATGAATTCACACCATGAAGAAGTTTAGAAAGCTTCCTCGTTGTTTTCACCTGAGGATTTCCTTTGTCACCGTGAGCTTCATTGTTCTAGAAGTATCCCATTGCAGATTTCAGAAAACTGTGTAGCAACTGATCCCTGAAGAGAAACGTGTAAATCTATGTGTTTCATTCCCATCGCAATGCAGTTTCTCAGAAGGCTTCTTTCCAGTTTGATCTGAGGATATTTCCTTTTTCACCATAGCCTCAATGAGCTCCCAAATATCACTCTGCAGAATCCACGACAACAATGTTAGCAAACAGTTCCAAGAAGGAAGTGGGGAACTCTGTGTGATGAAGTCACACATCAGAAAGCATCTCTCAGAAGCTTCTCTCTTGTTATTATCTGAGGGTATTTCTTTTATCACCATGGGCCCCTATGGGCTCCCAAATCTCACTTAGCATTCCACGAAAAGAGTGTTAGCAAACTGCTTCCTGAGAACTAAGCTTTTAGTCTTTGAGACGATTCAGAGATCACAAAGAAGTTTCTCAGAAAGTTTCTTTCATGTTTTGAACTGATGATATTTCCTTTATCAGCGTAGGCCTCAATGCGATCCAAAGAAGCCCTTCTCAGGTTCCTCAAACACATGTTAATGGACTGCTCCATAAAACATAAGTGTACGTATGTGAGGTGAATTCACACATCACAAAGAAGTTTCTCAGAAAGCTTCCTTTAGTTTTCATGTGAGGATATCTCCTTTGTCACCTTAAGCTTCATTGCACTAACATCCCATTACAGATTTCCAGAAAACTCTATTAGCGAATTGATCACTTAAGAGAAACATGTAATTCTGTGAGTTGCATTCATACATCGCAGTGCAGTTTCTCAGAAGGCTTCTTTCCAGTTTTGATCTGAGGATATTTCCTTTTTCATCATAGCCCTCAATGAGCTCCCAAATATCACTGCAGAATCCACGTAACAGTGTTAGCAGACTGTTCCAAGAAGGGAAGGGTGAAACTCTGTGTGATGAGGTCACACATCAGAAAGCAATCTCTCAGAAAGCTTCTCTCTAGTTATTATCTGAGGATATTTCCTTTTCCATCATGGGCCCCATGGGCTCCCTAATCTCACTTTGCAGATTCCACGAAAAGAGTGTTAGCAAACTGCTTTTGGAGGACTAAAGCTGTAACTCTTGAGATGAATTCACAGACGACAAGGAAGTTTCTCAGAAAGCTTCTTTCACGTTTTGAACTGATGATATTTCCTTTATCAGCGTAGGCCTCAATGCGTTCCGAAGAACCCCTTCTCAGGTTCCTCAAAGACAGTGTTAATGGAATGCTGCACGAAACATAATTGTAACCCTGTGACATATATTCACACATCAACAAGATGTTTCTAAGAAAGCTTCTTTCTAGTTTTCATCTGAGGATATTTCCTTTGTCACCGTAAGCTTCATTGCACTAAAAATATCTCATTGCAGATTTCCAGAAAACTGTGTTAGCAAACTGATCACTGAAGGGAAACGTGTAACTCTGTGAGTTGCGTTCACACATCGCAATGCAGTTTCTCAGAAGGCTTCTTTTCAGTTTCGATCTGAGGATATTTCCTTTTTCACATAGCCCTCCATGAGCTCCCAAATATCACTCTGCAGAATCCACGAAAACAGTGTTACCAATCTGTTCCAAGGAGGGAAGGGTGGAACTCTGTGTGATGAAGTCACACATCAGAAAGCAATCTCTCCAAAAGCTTCTCTATAGTTATTATCTGAGGATATTTCCTTTTTCACCATGGGCCCCTATGGGCTCCCAAATCTCTCTTGGAAATTCCACGAAAAGAGTGTTAGCAAACTCCTTCCTGAGAAGTAAGCTGTAACACTGTGTGAGGTATTCACAGATCAGAAAGAACTTTCTCAGAAAGCCTCTTTCACGTTTTGAACTGATGATATTTCCTTTATCAGCGTAGGCCTCAATGCATTCCAAAAAGTCCTTCTCAGGTTCCTCAAAAACAGTGACAATGGAGTGTTGCCGGAAACATAAGTGTAACTCTGTGAGATGAATTTACACATCACCAAGAAGTTTCTAACAAAGCTTCTCTCTAGTTTTCATCTGAGCATATTTCCTTTGTCACAGCAAGGTTCATAGCGTTCAGAAATATCCCATTGCAGATTTCGAGAAAACTGTGTTAGCAAACTGAACACTGAAGAGAAACGTGTAACTCTGTGAGTTGCATTCACACATCGAAATGCAATTTCTCAGAAGGCTTCATTTCAATTTTGATCTATGGATATTTCTTTTTTCACCATAGCCCTCAGTGAGCTCCTAAATATCACTTTACTGAACACAAGATAACAGAGTTAGCAACTGTTCCAAGAAGGGAAGTGTGGAACTCTCTGTGATGAAGTCACACATCAGAAAGCAATCTCTCAGAAGCTTCTCTCTAGTTATTATCTGGGGTATTTCCTTTTTCACCATGGTCCCCTATGGGCTCCCAATTCTCACTTAGCAGATTCCACGAAAATAGTGGTAGCAACCTGCTTCCTGAGACTAAGCTGTATCTCTGTGAGAGGAATTCAAAGATCACAAAGAAGGTTCTCAGAAAGCTTCTTTCACGTTTTGAACTGATGATATATCCTTTATCAGCGTAGGCCTCAATGCGATCCAAAGAAGTCCTTCTCAGGTTCCTCAAAACAGTGACAATAGTCTGTTGCAGGAAACATAAATGTAACCCTGTGAGATGAATTCACACAGCAGCAAGAAGTTTCTAAAAAACCTTCTTTCTACTTTTCTTCTGAGGATATTTCCTTTGTCACTGTAAGCTTCATTGCTTTCAGAAGTATCTTACTGCAGATTTCCAGAAAACTGTGTTAGCAAACTGAACCTTGAAGAGAAACGTGTAACAGTGTGAGTTGCATTCACACATCGAAATGCAGTTTCTCAGAAGGCTTCTTTCAAGTTTTGATCTGAGGATATTTCCTTTTTCACCATAGCCCTCAATGAGCTCCCAAATATCAATTTGCAGAACACATGATAGCAGAGTTAGCAAACTGTTCCAAGACGTGAAGGGTGGAAATCTCTGTGATGAAGTCACATATCAGAAAGCAATCTCTCAGCAAGCTTCTGTCTAGTTATTATCTGAGGATATTTCCTTTTACACCATGAGCTCCTATGGGCTCTCAAATCTCACTTTGCAGATTTCACGAAAAGAGTGTTAGCCAACTGCTTCCTGAGAACTAAGCTGTGACTCTGTGAGATGAATTCCCAGGTCACAAGAAGTTTCTCAGAAAGCCTCTTTCACGTTTTGAACTGATGATATTTCCTTTATCAGCGTAGGCCTCAATGCGATCAAAGGAGTCCTTCTCAGTTTCCTCAAAAACAGAGATAATGGAGTGTTGCAGGAAACATAAGTGTAACTCTGTAGGATGTATTCGCACATCAGCAAGGACTTTCTGAGAAACCTTCTTTCTAGTTTTCATCTGAGGATATTTCCTTTGTCACCGTAAGCTTCATTGCGTTCAGAAGTATCCCATTGCAGATTTCCAGAAAACTGTGTTAGCAAACTGAACACTGAAGAGGATCATGTGACTCTGTGAGTTGCATTCACACATCGAAATGCAGTTTCTCAGAAGGCTTCATTTCAATGTTGATCTGAGCATATTTCCTTTTACACCATAGCCCTCAATGAGATCCTAAATATCACTTTGCTGAACACAAGATAACAGAGTTAGCAAACTGTTCCAAGAAGGGAAGGGTGGAACTCTGTGTGATGAACTAACACATCAGAAAGCAATCTCTCAGAAAGCTTCTCTCTAATTATTATCAGAGGATATTTCCTTTTTCACCATGTTCCCCTATGGGCTCCCAATTCTCACTTTGCAGATTCCACGAAAAGTGTGTTAGCAAACTGCTTCCTGAAAACTAAGCTGTATCTCTGTGAGAGGAATTCACAGATCACAAAGAAGTTTCTCAGAAAGCTTCTTTCACTTTTTGAACTGATGATATTTCCTTTATCAGCGTAGGCCTCAATGCGATCCAAAGAATTCCTTCTCAGGTTCCTCAAAAACAGTGATAATAGACTGTTGCATGAAACATAACTATAACCCTGTGAGATGAATTCACACAGCAGCAAGAAGTTTCTAAGAAACCTTCTTTCTACTTTTCATCTGAGGATATCTCCTTTGTCACCATAAGCTTCATTGCTTTCAGAAGCATCCCATTGCAGATTTCCAGAAAACTGTGTTAGCAAACTGAACCCTGAAGAGAAACGTGTAACGCTGTGAGTTGCATTCACACATCGAAAAGCAGTTTCTCAGAAGGCTTCTTTCCAGTTTTCATCTGAGGATATTTCCTTTTTCACCGTAACCCTAAATGAGTTTCCAAATATCACTTTGCAGAACACAAGATAACAGAGTTAGCAAACTGTTCCAAGAAGGGAAAGGTCTAGCTCTGTGTGATAAAGTCACACGTCACAAAGCAATCTCTCAGAATGCTTCTCCCTAGTTAGTATCTGAGTATATTTCCTCTTTCACCATGGGCCCCTACGGGCTCCCAAATCTCACTTTGCAGATTCCACTAAAAGAGTGTTAGCAAACTGCTTCCTGAGAACTAAGCTATAACTCTGTGAGAGGAAGTCACAGATCACAATAGTTTCTCAGAAATCAACTTTGGTGTGGTGAACTGATTATATTTCCGTTATCAGCATAGACCTCAATGCGATCCAAAGAAGTCTGCACAGGTTCCTCAAAAACAGTGATACTGGACTGTTGCAGGAAACATAAGTGTAACTCTGTGAGATGAATTCACACATCAGCAAGAAGTTTCTAAGAAAGTTTCTTTGTAGCTTTCATCTGAGGAATTATCCTTTGTCACCGTCAGCTTCATTGCATTCAGAAGTATCCCATTGCAGATTTCCAGAAAACTGTGTTAGCAAACTGAACACTGAAGAGAAACGTGTAAGTCTGAGAGTTGCATTCACACATCGAAATGCAGTTTCCCAGAAGGCTTCTTTTCTGTTTTGATCTGAGGATATTTTCTTTTTCACCATACCCCTCAATGAGCTCCCAAATATCACTTTGCAGAACACAAGATAAGAGAGTTAGCAAACTGTTCCACGAAAGGAAAGGTGGAATTCTGTGTGATGAAGTCACACATCTGAAAGCAATGTCTCAGAAAGCTTCTCTCGAGTTATTATCTGAGGATATTTCCTTTTTCATCATCATGGGCCCCTATGGGCTCCCAAATCTCGCTATGCAGATTCCATGAAAAGAGTGTGAGCAAACTGTTTCCTGAGAACTAAGCTGTAACTCTGTGAGAGGAATTCACAGATCACAAAGA